>NC_084975.1:4933014-5105514 GCF_963691925.1 Scomber scombrus | reverse complement strand
ACATTGAATGACCTCATCTTCTGGCCTGTGCCTATAGCAACATATCCACACTAACGCAGACCCTTTTATTTTTAATGCAGTGCTATTTTTATTCTGTATGCTTGCTTACCATCCTCACTACTGTACACTCCAACTCCAACCCTATAAGTCATCTGACCGCATGTCGGCATGCCGACCCCCCTGACAGCCCTCACCATGACCAAGCCATACGTGTTTCCAGATCCCTGTATGGCCTGTCCTGTCACAGCCGCCGTGCCGTGGTGATAAAGGTGCTGATGGGGTCTGCCAAGCCCATCTACATGCCTGTCTAAAATTAGCGCTGGTAGTTTCCTGTGCCCTTTAATCCTGGGCTTTAAAGTCACGAAAGGCCAAGCCGCAGACAGGAAGAACGGCCATGAGAGCCCCTGGAGTGCTCAGCATGCCCTGCATTCCCCCAGACCCTATCTGTCAATCACACTGCTGCCATGACATCATACCTGCTGATCCTAAGAATAAGAGCTTCTCAGGCTTGGCTATAGTTGGGTTCAAGTTTGTCGGACG
Organism: Scomber scombrus; assembly: GCF_963691925.1. Taxonomy (NCBI): domain Eukaryota; kingdom Metazoa; phylum Chordata; class Actinopteri; order Scombriformes; family Scombridae; genus Scomber; species Scomber scombrus. Next base: position 5,104,974 of record NC_084975.1, on the reverse strand, counting down.
ACTGTGAACCTTCAGGCTCACAGGTTTGATCCCCTGCAGCAGCCAATGAGCCTGCCACAGTGTCCTTCAGCAAGACATTAAATTACATCCTGCTCAGAAGCCATGACTCCTGGCTGAACCCTTTTACCACTCAAATATCGAGCCCATCACATTCATGCTGAATAATCAATCTTAACCAGATTAAAGTAATGTTATGATGATTGGACACTGATAAAGGTGCAGTGTGTGGGATTTAGTGGCGTCCAGCAGTGACACTGCAGATTGCGACTAACTAAATAGTTTTTCTTCTCTGGACTACAGTAGAAACATTAGCGGTGCAACATGGCATGCTCAATTGAAGAGAACCAACTCCCTATTTAGATTACTCATTCTCACGAAAAAAGGAAAAGTCCTGCACATATTCTCTAACTTTATACTAACCTAACAAACTCCAACCATCCAATAACCTAACTGTTAACCTAAACATAACCATTAGCTAGTATGTAAAAGCAGTTCAATGTGTGAACTGTGTGATGGATCGCTATGAATTTGGAGTAAACAACTGCGGTACCTTAAGGATCACGTTGTTGATCAGTGACGCAGTAGTTAGCATAATAATAGCAACTATAAAATTCAAATTTGATTCACAACCAAAGGCCTTTTGGTATGTAGTTAGTATATTAAAATGTTCCCTTTGCTAACAATAGAAATGGATTGAATACTGGATTAAATTAGCAGTAAATAGGAATGTTATTATACATTGCCTGTAAAGTATATCTACAGTAATCTTGTGATAAATTGTTGAGTCTTTCTTCCTTTAAGTTTATCCAGAAGACGCCGTGAAGACATAGTACAATAGTAATTAAGCTGATTCCATATAAGCTTCATACCATCTCAGTATTATGGCAAAAAATAAAACTATGGCATTTCCAAATGAATATACATTTTGGGTTTTTTTATTATAGACTTATTGATGATAAAATGGTAAATGGACTGTACTTATATAGCACCTTTCCAGTCTTTTCGACCACTCAAAGCGCTTTACACTACAACTCATTCACACACATTCATACACTGATGGCAGGTAGCTACCACGCAGGGTGCCAACCTGCACCTGGAGGAAGCTAACCATTCACTCGCATTCATACACCGTTGGCATAGCAACGGGAGCAATTAGGGGTTAAGTGTCTTGCCCAAGGACACATTGACATGTAGACTGGAGGAGCCGGGAATCGAACCGCCAATCGGAGGACAACCGCTCTACCTCCTGAGCCACAGCCGCCCCTAATGAACAAATAGAATTATTATCGTATGTACATGGAAACACTAGCATTTGTAAAAAAAAAAATTATAATAAAAATAAAAAAATTAAACGACATGCAAACAGTTCAGACCTCAAACCTCATCCAGCACCTTTGGGATGAACTGAAATGTTGACTGTGAGCAAGGCTTTATTGCCCAAAATCATTGGCCGACCTCACTAATGCTCGTGTGGCTGAATGGGAGTAAATCCCTGCAGCCAATTTCCAAAATCTTTCAATGCCTTCCTAGAGTGTGGGCTGTTTTAGTATATTGAAGCCTACGGTTTTTTGAAATGAGATGTTCAGCAATCACATATGGGCGTGATGGTCAGGTCCACATAGTTAGTGACCCACATACTTTTAGCCATGTAGTAAACATAGCATTTAGATTTCAGTTGCAACTGTTTGTTATTCATATCCGATTTATCTCTTTAGAGAAGAAAAAGGCGAATATTCTCACATGAGCAAAGCTGTTTTTACAACGTTCTCGTTCACGTTGTGCCTGCCAGCTACAGATCTGTGACATCAAATCAACACACTGAGTAGCTGTGTTTGTTACAGCATGGCTTGCACAGGATCAATACCATATGTTGTAGTCTTTGGATTCAGTACCCCAAAACTAATAGGAGAATTATCTTGTGTACAGATTTACTACCTCAAACTATAGCACTACACTTACAGCTAGCTTACAGTGTTTGCATTGCCATAAAGATATGTATTTTTATGGCGAAATAGAAGTTCTTCCCTCCGAGAGATTTATTGTTCAGATTAGATCCATCTCCTCTGAATAGTAGCCTGTTTACAGACTTGTGATGAACTGCTGACATTACTGATTATCAGTTAAAATCACAGAGATATTTGCCTGCAATTCTGCTTGCCGTGCATGGATAGTTACAAAGAATACTATTGTATACAGCATAAATTTAAAATACTGTACACATAAATGGAGATTTCTCTCAAGGTAATGTGGGCCATGATGATTTAAGTCTAAAAAATCCTTACAGAGTGAGTTAGAGCAAACATTGCTTATTACTGAGTGTACTTTGTTGTCACAGTTGGGGCGTAGGAGTTGTGTCGTTATTAAATGATTACCCAGGAAGTGGAAAATATCACCTAAACTGTAAAGTGGGTAAAGGGGAGAATGCCGGCACCGACTGTGTATGAAGGACTATTTTTATAAATCATTTACGTCAGGACATGAGTGTGCAGATTTAGCCCTTTGTTACATAGCTAATGATTCACTCACTTTGTTCAACTGCATGCCAGGTTTTTATTTCCTGTCTAAACTTAAAATATCAGTGGGTAGTTGCTTTTTATTTTTACTTTTATTATAACTGAGTTAATTGAGCTAATGCAATTTTAGGTATTAGGGGAGGTTTTTGTACAATGTTTTCTTCTGCATGTTATTCTATAGTCCCTCCATATATATACACAACTTTTAATATTTTAGTGTTAATATTATGTTGTCTTCTTCTGATAAGTGAAGCTTTTGCCAGTATGTTCCTTCAAACTCTAGACTTTGTTGTTGTTGTTGTGTCCATGCTCCCAACATATTCACTGTACTTGACATTCATAATGACTCTTAAGCAGTTAATCACAATGAGGCCACTGTTTGCGTTTACACACACACACCCACACACCCACACACACACACACACACACACACACACACACACACACACACACACACACACACACTTAACTCCATGACAAGCACATACATGCTGCACACATCAAGAGCTTAGCAGAATATAAAAGAAGCAAATCCCTTATTAAAACTAATTGACACCCCATGTCTATTAACTTTTATCTCTGGAGGTTGATGTATCGCTTGTACCTTTCTCCTCACTCCAGAAAATTAACACACTGAAGTGACACACACACACACACACACACTAAGCTTGTTGGTGTTAATCAGCATGTGTGGGAATGTTGGTGCAGACCAGAAACTTCTCTGCTGAGCTGTGAAGCGAGTTGCTGCTTGCGTGAGAACACAACTCCCCTCCTCCCTTCTCCCTTCGCTGTGCGGATCATCTTCTCCCAGGCCTCCGTGTCTTAACAGGTACATGCAGCCACGCTCGCTATCAAATAACACCATATCTAGGTACTTCCAGTTCCCTTTGATGGCTGACTGCCGAGACCCCGCCTTATGGAAGTGCCGGAGGGAGTGTTTGTGTGAACTCAAAGCCCTCGCCAGAGAACAGCACCTGGAAAAACCAGTCAGACTGTTCCCAGCGTGACTGGAATCACTTTGTACCTGTTCAGTTACATTTTGCAGTTTGTGAATGATTGTCACAGAGAACAAAGAGTGCAAAACACTTGTTGTTACACAAGCATCATGTGACAGCACAGGCTAATTCTGAACTGGAAAGTGGAAGGTGGAACAAGCGTTTTGTGAACCGCTTCATGATTCATGTCGGCCGCTGACTGTTTTGTTGTCGTGACTTGGCCTGCTGGTTAACACTCAACTGTACTGCGTGTGAAGAGACACTTACATAAATGTGTTACCATGGACACAGACATAACACCAATAAGCGTGTCAATAGAAAACAGGCACAAAAGGCATAAAGTGTAGACAAAATAGCAATTTATTAATAACTTATCTTTTCTTTACATTCGTAAGAGAGGAGTGTGGAGGGGGGGTGGCAGAGTTTGCCAAGATGGCTCGCTCTGGAAAGAGGCCTTCTCTCTGGAGGGGGCAACACAGCCCTCTGAATCTCCCATTCTTCTTCTCTCATCTTGACAAATAAAAACTGCATTTCACAGAGTTTTCCCTGAAGAGGTGAGGCAAGCAAAGCCTCCTGCTTTGTCCACATATCAGAGACTTTTAACCCTTGTGCACAGATCAGGATTATTCACATTAACCTTCAGAGATCCAGAAAAAACAAAGTTGGCCATTCAGACTGCTTAAATTATCTTTTATGTGATGCCAAATTAAAAACTGCTATGAAGATTGCTCATGGTTTGGTTGATTTTTTTTGTGAGAAAGAAAAAACAAATCTCTAGAATACTTTTAGAGTTGTGAAAATTGGTAACTTTCTCTGAAGGGTAATGCGCAATAAAAACCTTCTTAGCACAAAAGTAAGGCAAACAACCAAGGTGACTTTGATTTGTGAGAGGGTTGGTGCAAAAACAAGGCCCATCGGCTGAATTCACACATAAAGCGATTATCAAATATATTACACATGTATACATTTTTGCACAATTATTGGAAAGCCTACTTGATTTTTGGCATAATCAACTTAAACATACTGATCAATATGCAGTTTGTTTGCTTACATAAAAGTAGAATATGAAATAAGAGAATCTTCAGTACCCACTTGTTGCAAAGGGTATATACTAGAGCAAGGCTTTTACTGTATTGTCTTTTTATATTAAGATACGTATATACACAATGTATAAATGTTTGAAAAGACTCCACAAATGTAAAATTGAGTCCAATATATAGTGTGCCATCTAAAGCTGGGGTGCTTCAACCCCACACAGGCAAGTCTTCACAGAAGACGAAGGAGACAACGCACCCTAAAGTCTTGGCAGATCCAGTGCTAGACCCCAAAACAAAGATAAAAAAGGGTTTCATTTTCATATCTGTCCAGTTTGAACAATCATGTCTCTTTGGCACACCAACCTAGGAACTTTGAAGCATAACATACAGCCGTCCGACAAAATAACTTTCCTCAGATACAATGACAAGAAGAGATAAAAGACCTCAGGAGTCCAACAGAGATACAAGATTGTTGAAAGTATCTGCACTTTTTTTTTAAATGACTCTCTTCCTCTTTTCTGTCTCTGTCTCTTTTACTGTCTCTCCTCATTTAGTCTGCAGCAGCTGCATCTCGGCCAGACAGCGTTGGCCCTCCAGTAACCACGCTCGGCAGCTGTCGCCTCAAACCAGCTGTATCAATAACGTCAAGAGCCCAGTCGCACAGCAGACGACGGAAAAAGGAGAAACTTTTCGCAGCTTTTCCAGCAAGGAGAGGGTGGTGACAGCCGGCCTCACGTGGACTCCAGGGGGTCCAGCTGGAAGACATTGTGGTTGGTCGGGGTCGTAAAGTAGAGCTGCTGGCTCGGTGCTGCCATGCGGTTGTCGCATGGGCTCTTCAGGCCCAGCGTGCGCTCAAAGTCCAGGAGCTGGCCCATGAAGTTGAAGTTGGGTGAGATGTTGGACTTTTTCATCTTGACGATGTCGTAGGCGTCGTTCATGGACAGATTGAGCTTCTGCATCAGGTAGGCCACTGTCACTGTGACTGAGCGGCTGATGCCGGCCAAGCAGTGGACGAGGACGCCACACTTCTGGCCTCTGGCTTCATCTAATAGAAGGAGAAAAGGGTAGAAATGTTATAGACCTTTTTCAGAAGTATGCAACAGATTTAGAGCAACAATGCCTGAGTTTTATGGCTGTGACTAATGCTTTTTTTATTCCAGATTAAAAGTAGATTTTTATGATTTTTAAATTGCCTTTTTTGTCTGACCAACAGTCCAAAACCCTCAAAAATGTAATATAAAATGATATAAAACAGAGAAAAACTGCAAAGCCTCACATTTGAGAAACTCAAAGGAACACATTTCTGGCATTTTGGTCTCTGTTAATTAAATAATCCCTTTTGTCATCGGCATTTACACATTGAGACACGCCAGTGCTTCTGAAAAATGGAGGAAAGTGCATCCCCTTGCTACACAGACGATACAAAACTTGTGATAAACATCTGTGACATTTAAGTCAAGCTGTGTTGGAAGTTGGAGCGGGTCCAGGGAGGGAGAGCAGCGGAAGTTATTATCCTGACTATCTCCCAGGCGTGTCAGTCAACAAACAGGGGCTGCGGTGGTAGCACACATAAACAGAGCCGACATTCTTTAGTTTTTGGCCTAGAGTAGCCGGCTGGGAAATTGACTATTACGGTCTATTAAACCATTCTTCCGCTCGCCAGGGTTACTCTGACAATGGTGCCATTTGGGCGTGTAAACGTAGGAGTCATGAGGGCACCCTGTCAAGGCGAACAGGATGTCAACAGGGCCTGTAAATGGCTCCTTTTGTAATGTGGAGGGAGGAAAGAAGAGGGGAGGGGGGGCAATGCCATGTCCTAGATTACTTTCAATGCCACTTCCTTCCTGTGCTCAAATTACCGCCCTCCCTTCGCTCTCTCTCCCCATTCTCCAGTTTCAACGTCGCCCTTTGTGCTGCAATTACACAAGCCCCAGGACAAGAGATAGGCCAGGATGTCTTCCATTGAAGTCAAATCATTTGTACACAGTGCATTTTAGCCTGTGCGCCATTAGAGGCAGACTTGTATTCCTCTGCCTCAACACAATGGCCTTAATCTGCCCGCTCTGATTGACTGATAAGACCACAGCCAGGGACACCTCATCTAATCTCAATTGCACAATAAGAACTTAAGAACTTCCTGGCAGTGATAAGACATATCACATTAATAAGATTATGTCCCCAACTATCTAGTTGTGCTCCTTCACTTTGTTTATGTATTCAAAACACTGCCATATGGTCATCAAGTGAGGAATAGAGTGACTGGCTGATGTGATTAGTCAAATAATAGATTGACAAGCTGGTTCCTGTTTCCTTTTATCAGCGTAAAGTGATATCTGTGGGTTTGGGACTGTTGGTCAGTCAAAACAACTGCATCTGAAAATGTCACATTGTGCATTTTCACAATTTTATAATATTTCAAGGACAGAAAATGAATCATTTATTGAATAAAAATAATGATTTTGCTGTCCTAAGTGAATTTGGATGTAAATAAACCCAACAAGCCAGGAGCCTGCGGTAAAGGTTTGCAGCATGAAATGCGTGTGTGTTTGCAGCGCTGCAGGATTACTTACCGATGAAGCTGATGGCTTCGGGGAAGAACTGAGACAGATTCTGGCTCCAGTGATCTGAGATGGGGATCTGCTTGTACTTAAACTCCCCTGCATTCTCAAAGAGATTGGGCAGGTTAGGAGTCACGTTGAGGATGTACTTGATGCCGTACTCCTCCAGCACGTCCAGGTTGGTGGAGTCCTTGGCGCAGCCCAGGTAGAGGTGCGGCAGGATCTCCACCGGGAAGGAGGGCTGCGGGTTGGATAGCGGGCTGCCGTCAGAGTCCGTGGCGCTGCTCGGGTCTATGTCTGACTCGATATCCGAAGAGTCAGAGCTGATCCGGAGCCCGCCGAGGCCAAGTACGTGAGCTGTGGGGGAGCTGCTGTTGGAGGAGCCGTCAAGATTGGTGTCGCACATACCAGGGTACTCTGCCTGGAATTTACTGAAGCCACCTGGAAAACACATAAACATAAATCCAAATAAATACAGATGCCAATATGTGTGCAGTTGCGCAACATCACAGAAATGGATAAGAAATCTTATCTTGCAACTCGGGTTCACTTTGCAGCAAAATTATATTTTTATCTTCTTAAAATTCCTGCAAATTGATCCAGTTTATTCTACTTTGATTACAGTTTAACATCCTTGTGTTTTTCAAGGCAATAAAGCAGCTGAATAAACCCCTCAAGGAAACAAATAAACACATTTTTTTTTAAAGATGTAAATATGTTTGAGAAAAAGGCTGCACTTGAACTGATCACAATTTAAGATTTCACATTAAGTATGCCTGCCAGCAGAAGCGCCCCCTCCTCTGCGCAAAAAAAAAAAAATCTGCGGGCATGAATGAACAGCAGCAGCCGCGGGGCCCTTACAATGCGAATGAATTGTACTCACCCTCCAGATAATAGGCCCTGTAGCCTTCGTCCTTCATCCTCCTCAGCAGCAAACCCAAGACGGAGCCCCCGTCCACGTTCTCGTTCCACTCCCGGCTGTACTCGTCGTACAGCACTATGGTGTCCGTCTTGCAGCGACGCACGAATCTCTCCCGGTCCTCGCCGTCTGAGAGCAGCGACCGGACGGGCAGGTTGCCTTTCTTGAGTCTGCGGAGCATGAGGCTCGGTATGGCCACATTGATAGACGACTCTACGTGCGACGACTCGTAGAGCTCCTGGGCCCGGCAGTCCATCACCAAAAGGCCGTCCCTGCGCGTCTCCAGCTGTTCCCGGAGCCAGCCCACCGTCTTGCTGATCGCCATGACCGTGTCGAGCTGGACTACGGGCTTGAGCTTGTCAAGCATTTATAAGCAGGAGTTTTTAAAAAATGATTTGGAAAAAGCGAGGTTTTTTTGAGGGGTGTGCTGGAGACTTTCTGGCTGCAGCAACCCAAAAAAATATGTCTTCTTTTTCTTTTTTTTTCTCAGTCCAATCCGCTACTTGGAGGGGCCCTTGGCAACACGGGCGATTTTTTGGTGCAAAAATAAAAATGCAAAATCAGACGAATAAATTCTCACTCCAAATGTCCTTTTTAATGTCCCGTACTCTTTGGGACGAGAGACTGATGAATCAAAGCGCGGGTCTCCTTCACAGATTTCCCGACTGCAGGTTGCCTATACACTGGCGCTCATTCATGCATCTGGTCGGAGAGAGCCCGTGTTATTTATCAATGAGTCACACCAGCTCCGATGCTTCCTCTGCTCTTATATAACTCCACGGCTCCAAGCGCAAAAAAAAAAGCTATTTCACCTCACCTCTAGTTTCCCTTTTGGAGATCCAGAGTAATAGAAAAACAAGGCAGGGTGGTGGTGTTGTTGTTGATGATGGTGCACGGATCCGTGGATGTGAACCATGCGGGTTATTATGTCCGTCAGCTGCAGCTTTGCAGATGCCGACTCTTCCCCTACTGTCTGCGGTATGAATCGACTCTCTGCAGGCTCTCTGGCTTGGTTGAGCTCTCTGAGGCGCCAGGCTGCTGAATGGCTACAACACAGGAGGCGTTTCATTGGATGCATTATTTCGCCGACCAATCAGAGGAGCCCCAGCGGCGGTCGCCTTGGAAACGGGGGCCGGATGGAGAGGCCCGTGTTGATGAATTGTTAATGAGTTTGTCATTCACAAAAACGGAGAGGAATTTCCGCTCCGGATCAAGTGAGTGCAAACAAATAGAAGAACTGCAGGGAGAAGGAAAGGAGGGAGGGAGGGAGGGAGAAAGGGAGGGAGGGAGAGTGGAAGACCGAGAAAGAGTGAAAAGAGTTTTCAAATAAGTGTGCTAGATATGATAATTAAAATGGGCCTATAAAAATCTGTTTTATATTATTTAGTTTTTCTGAAGTTTCTGAAAGATAAAGTTTTGTTTTGTTTTTTTATATATATATTTTTTAACTTTTAGGGTTTTTGTCTATATTATGTATTCTTATTTATTTATGTAGTTGTGTTTATTTGTGTTTATGTATGAGTTATTGGATACATGAATTTCCCCTTTAGGGGATCTATTTATCTATCTATCTATCTATCTATCTATCTATCTATCTATCTATCTATCTATCTATCTATCTATCTATCTATCTATCTATCTATCTATCTATCTATCTATCTATCTATCTATCTATAACATTAGATAGCCTAATAAAATAAATAAAACATCAAATAGTTTAATAAAATTATGAGTTTCTTTTACATATATGTTATTAGCAATGTGTAACGTAGAGTAATAGCCTACAGTTTTTACATTAATCACACATTATTCACCATTTTGACTTAATATAAAACACATTTTCAGATAAGCTTTGTATAATTACTGACTTCTCACTGATTTTCTCACTATAACACAATACACATAAGATGTTTAAGTCATTAGAAAACTCTGTTCAACTGTACTTTTTTTTTATTTCCTCCACCTGCAGACATCCTGCTGCTGATCTTTTCTCTGGTCTTCTTCCACTGGGGTCAGAGGTCAGCCAAACAACAGCTGCTGCAGGATCAGTGCCTTGCTCAAAGACACTTTAACAGGAAACCGCTTCTTTAAATAAAATGTTGTCGCTCAATAGGACTTTGACCTCAATTATTCTCTCATTTAACCCCTTAAATACTGTTCAGGGTCTAATTAGACCCATTTTTTACACTTGATAACACCATATACACATTTCTTTAAGCCAAACTTTTCTTTATGTGACCCACAGTATACATATATGGTGATAAAATGCATTATTTTTTAATTTGTGTGCAGCTGATACACATTTTTATACATGCAAATGTACTAATTTGACCTGTGTTTATAAAAAAAAAACTCAAAAATCAGCATTCAAACATGTTGTATTCTTCATATTATTTAAAATGTTCTACCGAACTATAAAATAATGATTGTGAATGTCTTTTTTTTGTTCTCCATAACATTAATCAAACATTTATTAATGACTGATGGGGGGGGATTTGTGAATGTGAATTGGCGTAGAGAATAATTTTGAGTCAGAATATGAACAGTATGTGATTACTGTGGTATGTTAAATAAGTAAACCTTTTTATCTCTGGGTTTTATTAATAGTCCAAGATCAAACACATCACTGGGTCACATTATCTTGTCATTTATCCACATGACGTCATTACCTGACATGTTTTTACACATAAAACAGACATTAAACACACAATCAAGCTCAACATATGACCAAAATACATAATCAGTCTATAACATCCATTATTATGCTATAAACAGCAACAACAACAACAACAACAACCATTATATGTATCTGAGTGCAGACTCTCAGTGGTTTCTGTGCAGCTGAAATAAATACAGTGAAATAACACCGCTCTGTAGCACTGAGCACACAGCAGCACCGGAGCTATTTCTGTACGTGTAGCCTTCAGTAGACTGAAGAGGTTCGTTTGTGTAGGTGGTGGTCTATCAGCATGTCACTTTGTCTTTTTCCTCTCGCGCTGACTCACTAGATGAACCAGACTCTCTTTGATATTCCTATAAACAGCTGGGACGTGTTGCTGTATAGGACTATTATCCAAATAATTCACAACCCTCTATTATCCATTTTTTAAATATAAAATATGTCAGATTTTCTATTTATCGCAAAGACACGCACGTAAAAAACAAAACAAAAAAAACATGCAAATATATATCACCTAAGTGTTAACTCAGAGATCATTCACATCAATCAACCGGATCTCCGGTATCGCCACGTCCTTTACGCCTTTTTAACGCGGACGGACATGAAACTTGGGTCCAATGCAGAGTCATCAGGACAGCTGATTGCTTCCCATCGACCTGTTAATGACATCCGCACCCCCAAACTAAATGCATTCGCGCAGTAAAACAAAAGGGAACATTTCCATGTGGTTTTTAACGCCAGCCGCGCCTCGCAGCCGACTGTAAACGCACACAAAGACTTTTTAATTGATGACTGTTGATTTAATATCACTTGTCGGGGTTAAAGAGGTCTAACGAGCTCCAGACTCGATACCAGCACATTTCATGACATTAGAGGACATGAAACCACATCGATTTCCGCACTGTGGGAGTTGGATACATATCTCAGGGGCCTGTAATAAAGATGTTCATGCAAATTCATAATAAACATGTTGTTAATATAAGTTTGTTGTTTGTTTTGAAAGCTAACCAAGTGAAAACTGAATAATGTGAGGATGAAAGTAGAAAATGGCACATAGTGAAAATACTTAATTTTGTAATTTAAGATCATGCACGTGAGTAAATGTAAATAATAGCCATTTCTGGTTTAGTATTTTACCAACAATGGAAGTGTCTATTGGAATATTGCATTTCATAGTATCAGACAATATCATACATTATGCCAAAAAATGATATAGCCTATTAAATATATTCTATTGATACTATATTAATTAAGTTTTACAATGTTGTAGGTAGGTTGATGAATTAAAACACCTCTCACAAGTACAAACATGAGACTAGAAGATGAAGAAGAAAAACAGGACACATTAAAAGTAGTTTTGAGTATCAAAAGTCAGTTTTTTTTAATAGTCACGATGACACATGCACACTTACAGTGAGCAATGTTGAATTTCTTGCATCGTCCTGTCAAAACGATTTCATTCACTCAGGTGACAGAGTGAGGATTTTCTTTTTAAAAAAACCTCTGTAATTGTTTCTGTCCAAATATAGACGTGTTTTGACAGCTAGTGTCCTTATCTCTCTGCTGTGTCCTGTCTGCCTCACACCTCGGAAACTAACAGCTCTGTAACAAGATAGTATCGGTGTGTACAAGGAGGTTTATCAATCATGGACAACATCCTCCGGCACAAACTGTGCAGATTAATGATTATGGGGTTTTTTACACTTACTGCACAGCATGGCATGCAATGATCCCTTGTGCTGTTTAGACACAGTGCAGACCAGGCTTGGATTAAAGATGGTTTTTATTCTCACTTTACACCAGTTATACTACATGAAGATTTAAGAGGAAGTGTATCTTGCCTACCTTGGAAATTAAGTTTGACCATGCACTCAATCCTGACTATTGAGCTCAGTCATTATAGTCTATTATCCAGACAAGAACGCAATGAATAGCCAGGCAGGGGTTCACTGTCTTTATATTTGACTCCTCAGCAGCTATACTCCTTGCACTTCTGACATAAATGGCCATTTAATATCACAGTATTATTGCTCTATCTTCACAAAGTGATACCAATATGACATGTAGTATTAAAACCTTTCCTTTTTCATTACAAGACATTGCAGTGTTCCCATTACAGACTCTTTTTCAAGCCAGGAAATCTATAAAAAAAAAAGAATAAAGGCAAATCTCTTCTGAAGATCATATGTTTACTTTTCAGTTTACAGTAAATTATTGAATAAAGGTTGTTGTTTATGATCAAGAATGATTTTTTTACACACTGGTGACAACTGGCAGCTATTTAGTCCAGTAAAACAAAAAAATAACATACATTTTGGTTTAACATAGTGAAATTTCACACATAGGTGTATAAGGAAGTCTTATGTCGAGTACAAATATGTGTGAGCTTCTTTCCATCTCTCTCAAACAGGAACACACACACACACACACACACACACACACACACACACACACACACGACAAGTCAATAACAACACCCTCTCCCAGACTCACACCCATCAGCCCCTCTCATTGCTCAGTACCTGCATGTGTGTGTGTGTGTGTGCGTGTGTGTGTGTGTGTGTGTGTGTGTGTGTGTGTGTGTGTGTGTGTGTGTGTGTGTGTGTGTGTGTGTGTGCGTGTGTGTGTGTGTGTGTGTGTGTGTGTGTGTGTGTGTGTGTGTGTGTGTGTGTGTGTGTGTGTGTGTGTGTGTCTGTTACATCACTGCCAGGGTCTCTGCAGCGTGTTAGCATATGAAGTGTGTGGCGGCCCCGGCGTTAACATTGGCCCCTTGGCCCCTGCGGCACGCCCCCCCACCTTCCCCCCAGCGTGACAGAAGCCCCTCTGAATGGAGCCAAGCTGTTTCTATTCACCTTCAAATGAATTCTGCTCTCTTTCACCAGCAAACACTCCCTCCCTCACGCTCTCACCCCATCCTCCTCCCTGCTGCTCGCTCTATTCTTCTGCTCCTGCCTTTTTTTTCTCCTTCCTCTCTCACCCTTTCTGTTTCATTTTCACCCCGTCTCTTTGTCCCCATCATGAAATCTAGGCTCTGTCTCTTTGTATGTACCACATTAAATGTCACCCAACTTGTAGAGATACTGCCTGTCACTATACTCTGTGGCCACATTTTCAAACTAATAAATACATTTTCACAAAATAGTTACTGCACAAATATAGATGTTTAGCATCACCTGCAGTATTGGCTGTTGTGGTAAACATGATAGATAGATAGCGGGACGGAGTATGTGCCAATGGAGGTAGTGCAAATGCATGGTGATTAGCAGTGCAAAAATAATACTGTAAATAATATTATTTTCAAATTGGAAATTTATAATATATAAACAAATCTAAATTGTGAGCCAAAACGAAGCTCACATGGCCAGCAACCAGCAGTCCAGCAGCTTTAATGACAGAACGCAGGTGAACATGGGTAGCAACAGAAAGGCAGCATCATGCCTAATAGTCAATTTCATCTCGCCAGCGCTGGGAGGAATTGAATAGACGTATGTCCTGGGGTACAAAAGATTTCCTCAGTGTGTCTGTTGAGCAGGACTGAGACATTAGTCTGCCACTGAACATACTCCTCTGCCTCGTGATGTGATGTGCGGGGGGGGGGGGGGGGGGGGGCAGTTATTGTCCTTGATAGAAAACTGTTTATTTGTAGTTCTTCTTTCTGCAGCTGACATAAAGCAATCCAGCTCTCCTCACAAGGCGTATAGAAGAGAAAACTGGCGACCAACGACAGGTAAAACATCAGCCAGATCTTTCTACAGATGTTGAAGGACCAAATCTTCCTCAGGAAATAGAGCCGACTCTAATGATGAAGTATTTAGCTGCAGACCCAGGTACTTGTAGGTCCTGACCACTTCCACATCGACCCCCCTAAATGGAGACAGGTTGCAGATGGAGCCTGGTCCTCCGTAAGTCAACCACCATCTTTTTGGCCTTGGTGGTGTTCGGTTGCAAATGGCTTGACCTGCACCATGTCACAAATTCTACCACCACTCCCCCTCTTGTCCACCACTAATACACCCCACAATTGCAGTGTCATCTGAGAACTCATGCATGTGGCCTAACTCAGAGATGTGCCTAAAGTTAGAACTGTAAATGGTGAACAAGACAAGGGAAAACTCAGTCTCCTGTGGTGCGCCAGTGCTACTTACCACAGTCTCGGGAGCAGTCTGACATACGTCCCGTTTCCATTAAGGAAGTTCCGGATAAAATTTAGGAGGCGGGAACTTTACAGGAATCTACTCTCACTCGGCCCTCTCAGCTGTTGTGTCTCCATTGCATTGTAGGACCTTGATAGGCCCCACCGGACTCTGCAGGTGACGTAATCATTCTGCAACAGTTTCAATCATCGTATAATCGTTGTGCAACTGTTTTGACCGTGACGTTGTACGTTTTGCCCCCGTAAAACGCTCTGAGAGATTGTCCTTCAGTGGCGGTTCCTGCTATGGAGACACGCTCAGACGGTCACGGCCCTGTACAATTACCCCAAAGTTCCTGCAGTTGAAGCGGTCATATACTAAAAGTAATAGGGGCTAGATAGTGTTGAAGGCCCTGAAGAAAAAACATGACCCCCACAGTCATGCTCCCCTTATCCAGGTGAAAGTAAGCCCTGAGTAGCAGCAACACTCTCCTTCTCCTAGTAAGCCAACTGCAGCGGGTCAAGTGCATGTCGAACTTGGGGTCTAAAGGAGATGGAGCAGCAGCTGTTCCAAGGTCTTCATTATATGTGACATCAGGGCAACTGGCCTGAAATCATTGAGCACACTGGGGCATGCCTTATTTGGAAATGGAATGACACACGATGTAATACAACAAGAAATCTGCTTCTGTACTGAAAAAAACACTGTTTATAGAGGGGAAATCACTGGCTTAGTAATGAGAAAGGGCCAAAATTAAAATGAAAACAATGTGTTTCAAAGTTTCCTGGTTTATAGTGGAAGTAGTTTAAAATGAACCACAGTAGGCCACCACACAGTCTCATTGTTCATCTGTCTACAACTTGAGAAATATCACAAGTAAACACATGTAAACACTGCTTACATGTGGTAAGATTTCCATCAACACAAGCACATTGGAATCAAAGTCTCCAACAACTGATCAGATCATATAAGTTACCACAAATCTATTTTTAGGTAATTAGTAATACAGCTACTGTTTTTTTTCTTCTTGTTCTTACACTGGTTCAGTTGTCAGACTTCAGAAAAGGAAAAAAACAACTCAGAACTGTGTCACAGGCCGTACTGATATACAGTATAACTCAAATCACCACAGATAGAGTCACATGTAACATTTCTGCTAATATCAGCATTTGTTCGTTTTTACGGTCAGACGATTAGTCATCTATTGGCATGTTTACAGTTTCCTTTTTCATCCTTAATTTCTTTTGAATTCTACCCTTGGAAAACCCCTGTCTTTCTTTCTCCCTTTGTCATTCTCTATTCATTTCCTTCCTCATTCACGACAACATACTGTATTTCATGTCTAATGTATTGTGTTGCTGTTTTTATTTGTGCTTTGCTCGGCTGTTTTCACCCCACATTGACTCCACTCCTCCGATGTTTCACCTCTTCATTTTCTCTCCCTTCTCTCGCTTCATTTACATTTCAATCGTCTCACATTTCCACATTGACTGTCTTAATGATTGAAGATGAGTGAGTAGAATGAGCTTCATTAACCAGATGACCAAACACAGGGGGGTTTAAAGGTCAGCATCACATTCTCTCCATTACTGCAAATTAATACCTGCTGGTCACCGTTCACATAAACTCCAGTCTGCTACTGTAGCTTCATGGTACCAAATAACCTGAAGTTTCCATTTTCAGTTCTTGTGTGCCCTTTCTGCTCTTTTTTTCAAACTACTTAGGTGGTCAGTCAAATGATTTTAAATGCCAAAATAACACATTTCATTCCTATCCCTAATAGAGATGCTTGTTCATCAAAGATGTGCAGTATTTGACTAGTGAAGCCAGGTCCAAACAGTTTCATTCTCTTTATCTCCATCTTTTACCATTGGCCCCCCCACCAACTTACTCCACCCATCCCACCCTCTCCTCTCTTTCAGCAGCTAATCTTGTCCTCCTCCTTGTTTCTTTGGTACCGGCTGCTCGTCTCAGACGGGGAAATCCTTTGTCCCCAAACAAAGACTCACCACATGCACTAATCAGGTCTGGAGCTAGACCTATCTGTGTGTGTGTGTGTGTGTGTGTGTGTGTGTGTGTATGCGTGTGTCGATCTATGCACATGACACATACACAGGAAGTGAGTATGGCTTATCATGGAATTTATTGTGTGAGAACGACTAAGAGACAGACAGTGGTGGATAATGAGAGAGTGTCTGGTACATCACTGCATTGCAAAATACTTAAAATTAGTCTGTTTGTACTCAAAAGAGGAAGTGCGGTTGTTAAGCATTAGCAGTGATAGATACGATGACTAAACACACAATAAAGAAAAGCAAAAGCAAACGAAGCAACGTCTGAAACTTAAGTTACAAGACTCTATGCAACCAAAGTTTTATACTACATTTAGACGTGGTACTAACATGCGACCTGTACCTAGATTATGAAAATGAATTTCAGCCAACTGTGAATGCAATCTCCAACAGTTTGGCCCCATTTTAAAGAAAATAAATTGAAACGTTTACACAATCTTCCTGCAATCGAAAGCTTCTAGGCAAAAAGGTGTAGAGACATGTTCTTTCTTGGCAAAGGTAGGAGAGCCCATATACCAGCATCATTTTTGGACCTGGGATGCACCACAATGTTTGAAAAGTCTGCAAGCTCTAACTCCCTAACCCTAACCCTAAACCCATTGAGGTCCAATCACAATGCAGGGAGAATAGAAATAATATTATAATCATAACTTTAAATATGTAGGGCCTGGACAGCAATGGCCCAGTTACCTTTACTGACAAAGCAAGATTTAGGAGCCATTAACAGGGCCCTGCTAGAGAATCTCAAGCTGTAATCAGGAGCCTGACCAAGCAAACAAGCCGTCAAATCTCTAAAAGCTACTCTGAAACCTCACAAGCAACCAGAGAAAAGCATTAGGTAGTCACTTCTTTTAGAGTGTGTTAAAAGCCTTGCGGGGTTTTGTGTAAATTGTTGTCTTTGGATGTTTCACCTACTTATGACTGAATAAAGTGTGTTGCAATACTCAAGTCTGGAGGGTTTAAAAGTGTGTGTGACCTTTTGTAGATCTGAAACTGAGAGAAATGACCTAATCTTGGTTAAATATCTCAGTCTGACAAAATAAGAACTTGAACATTGACACTAGAGCGTAAATGTGAAAGGCTTGTGATCAGATGTCATCTAGATAAAGCATTTAGTTACAGATCACATGTTAATACCGGGTGTAAATGGGATCGCAATCAGCATCATGTCAAGACGGAAGTGCAACGCGATGGCAAAACAGCAAGAGGTCAAACAGCAGAAGAAGCCGTGTTGCATGAAGATTTCGAAAGGCTTTGGGCTGCAGAAGTCTTGAGATTAGCAGAGACAAAACAGGAGAAGATTCGAGGCTCCTGCTCACAGATAACAACCACATGCTTCCTTTTCTTATCACACTGATTCTATCTGTACAGGGGCAATCTCCAGAGCAACACACGCACCAACACAACACACTCACAGGTGAACAGCACGCAATGTCTGTGACAACTCATTCTGTGTGTGTGTGTGTGTGTGTGTGTGTGTGTGTGTGTGTGTGTGTGTGTGTGTGTGTGTGTGTGTGTTTGTGTGTGTGTGTGTGTGTGTGTGTGTGTGTGTGTGTTATCCTCATAGAAACTTGAGGACTTCTGGGTTTTTTTGAAAGGCTGAAGCTGCTGGTTTTTTATGCTGATGAACATCTTCATGCTAAAATTCTTTATAGCCTTAAATGTGAGAAAAGAAACTCATTGAGCCTTAAAGAGAGCCATATTTATTTGAGGAATCTGACGCAATTGTCACTCAGTGAACTCATTTTCCAAGTTCAGTCATCACTAAGCACATTCATGTTTGTCATATACGACATAAATGGCTATGAATGACTTTTTTTCTTTCACTTCCAGCATGAAACTAGTATAATTTCTGACCTCAACAGTCCACATATTAGTATATTATGTGTAAATTAGTGGTTTTGTGGTACTCAGATTTACATGGCAATTAAGTAATTTTCACTTTTTACACACAACAAAACAACAATATATTATCATGTTATTTGTAATGTACTATTGTGACATTGTATGATGTTTGAACGGAGACATGGAACCAAGAAACCAGGAACCAAAACTAGACACGTCTCTGGTCAAAACACAGTTCCAAAAAGGGTTCTTGGACAATTTACGGTAGAAATGAGTCATACATTTTACCAAAGTTAAGGGCAGAACACTGCAGTGGTGTATGGCAACCATCATTGCAAACAAACAAAGAAACAAATGTAGGGCCAAATACAATTCAGGCCATGAAAGTATGTCAGAAAAAACAATAGTAAATGAGAAAAAGACCTGAACATGCTATAGAAAGCATTCCTAATGTAGCAGCATTGTATCCCTATGAATGCAGACACATGGCATCTTTAGTCCTGTTTCTATAGCCTGTTCAATGCAGGAGTGTTGAGCTGTTATTGTACCTCGTCGTTCTCTATAAAACATACAAACATGGAGTGAGAGGCTATTGTTTTTCTGCCATTAAGCCGGCAGCAGAGCTAGCCACATTCAATCCATGTTTGTCCTCTACACCAATATGGCGGTATATCTTTTTAAAAGGGGGCTACTTTCATGAATACTGTGTACGTGAGGTGAAGAGGTGGAGACTTTTTCAGCCCACAGAGAGATCTCGTGTCTGCTGCTCTGTCAACTGCCGTCTCCACCACCCATCTACAAACTATTCAATTGCAAATTGCCAAAGAGCTTCCCATTTACACGTACATCACCTGGGGGGCCGAGGAGCCTACAGGGTGACACAGACATACAGACACATTCACATAGCAGAGACTCAGACAAGTAGGCACACACATTTCCTCTGTTGTGAAATCTCGTCTCGTGTTTTGAAGTACATATTCATACATGCACACACACTTACAGCATTTACAGTCTCTGTTTTTGTGAACAGACACACCCAAAACCAATATCCCAAATCAGGTTAAGTATGAGTGCTTTCATGTGTTCATTATCTTTATTGGTTTTTAATATCAATTATAATTGGTGCATATTTCTGTATCAGTCTCATAGAAACTGTAAAAGTGTCAGATACACTTTGCATTTCCAGGGAGGTTCCCTCCAGCTGTCTCGTGACACCTCCAGACACACACACACTGACACACCCTGCCCTGAGCTCTGTAAAAACAATGGTGGCTCCAGTGTTATCAACAGTTCCATCACTCTGTCTCTGCTCTGCATCGTCTCACCGCTGTCCTGCTTCTGAATGTGCGTGCCTGTGTGTGACCCACAGAGAGGATTTCCCCTTCACTGGGTGTCCACTTCCCTCCGACTTCGGCCAATTTCTGTCCGTCACTCTGCATTGACGCGTATACAGAGACACACACAAACCACTTTCCATTTACTCGGTAGCTCTCGGGGCAAATTTAGCACTATGTGTGTAATTTACATTGAGCTCAGAGGAAGTGACAGTCGGCCTTACATGTCGCTTACGTGCAGATTTATGTTTGTGTGGTTATTGTTTTGCAGTGTTTTTACCTTGCAAGATCTTTTTTTCCAGCCACAGCTACGTATCGCCCTTTTTTTTTATCAGTTTCAGCCTTTAACCATGCTAGATGCTCCTTGTGACAGTTATACATTTCTGAAGAGGCTTTCAACCGAATAAAAGCTGAAAACAATGCTGCAGGAATAAGATATAATCACCTACATACATAGTGATCTATCATAAGATTACCATCCAGTTTACGGTATCAGCTACAGTATCATTTACATGTTAAAATCAGTGTAGTATAAAGTGCATTATGCATTCGTTGAACAGTATCTGGACTTGCTGGTTTAGTTTGATAAAAAAGAAGAACATGTAGCATGAGTTTTGAGTTTTTACTGGTGTTTTCAGAGGAGGTTAACATCTAAAGTTCAAGGGTGTAAGAAGTGAACAATACGGTGATAAAGATCAGGATCTTGCTTATTAAATTAGATTTAAAGTACAATACAGAAAGCATTATAAAACGCTTTTTGATTTCACATCTCAGTGGTAGCATTTTTGGGAGTGGGTCTATGTTCCCTCAGTTTAATAATAATATAAATAATTTCACCTGTCTTTCAAGCATTTTCATAGATGAAAAATGGGTTAAGGGGGGGGCAACAACACGCTATGAGCATTAGGGAATGGCCATACCTGTGCTGTGGGAATGTAGGCCTGAGGGAACATAGGGCCTAATTTTGATGGGAGGAACATTTCTTAGAAATGGGGGAAAATGGGGATGACGCCGCTTGTTCCAGAGTTTTTACTGGTGTTTTCAGAGAAGGTTAACATCCAAAGTTCAAGGGTGTAAGAAGTGAACAGTGCAGTGATAACAGGATTGGGATCTTTTACAGTTTAGAGATACTGGTTTAAACATGCTATTGACATGAACTCGTCAAACAAGTTGCTTCTTTATTTATTAAATGATCTATGTTCCCTCAGCCCTATGTTCCCTCAGCCCTATGTTCCCTCAGCCCTATGTTCCCTCAGTTTATTAATAAAATAAAGAATTTCATCTTGAAGTTTCACCCTTACCCTGTCAAGCATTTTCATAGATGAACAAAGGGATGACCCCGTATTATTTTTGGAGATGAGGGGAAGTCATTTTTTAAAAATATGCCCCATTGTGTCTCTATCACAATATCAAACAAGATTATTTAATGAACAGATGTTTCGGGCCGAGCCCTTCTTCAGTGGGTTTGTCAGACATGAAACGGATGCTAGTCATCGCTTTTCTGTTTACATTTTGAAGTTCTAGCATGCATGAGTTGAGTGCCTTGCCTCAAATGTTGTTCATTTATATCTCAGTATCACACATATTGCAGATTTAGGCCAATTTCTCGTCAAGAAGGACAAAGATCCAGTTTATTTTGCTAACACAAAGGCATCTTTCCAAATTACATAACCTTATTAGTCTGTTTGCAACCTTTAAGGATGAAGTGAAATTGCCCAGACATGTCCATTATGTAAATATAAGATGTCAGTTGGTCGACACCTTGGGTGACAGCCTAACCCTTGAATATGCACAAAGCTGTGTTAACTCATCTTAATTGCAACTGATAATCTTTACTTACAGCATCATGACAAGTGAGGTTTTTACATAAAAGTCAAGTGCAATTAAACAGCTTAAATGCAGTTTAAAGATATGCTCCCACAACTATAAACACTAATTATGCCTTGATGTGTTTTCCACAAGCAGGTAATGGAATAGTCAAGGTGTTTTGTTGGTTCAAGTGGACACACATTCCTGCTGCCCTGCCTGTTCGTCTTCTGTGGTCTAGTGAAAACAGGAAGCCTCGGGCTGAAGGGCGTCCTTCGAGAGCGGGTCCGCAAACAAACAGACCCGCTGGAAACAGACGAGTACAAGCATGAAGAAAACAGGAAACGCTGATGGGGAGGGGATGGAGAGAATTTCACAACGTTGAACTGTGCAAGTCTGTGTGTGTGTGTGTGTGTGTGTGTGTGTGTGTGTGTGTGTGTGTGTGTGTCGCACTGAAATGCACATGTGTGTTACTGATGCATGTGTGCGGTTTTTCTGTCCGTTTGAAGAGGAAGTGAGGGTAAGAAAGAAAGAACAAAACAAAAACAAGTGCAAGAGGTAGAGAGGTAAAGGTCGTTTGAGAGAGACACTCACAAGACAATGAGAGAGAAAGAGAGAGAGAGAGAGAGAGAGAGAGAGAGAGAGAGAGAGGGAGAGAGAGAGAGAGAGAGAGAGAGAGAGAGAGGGAGAGAGAGAGAGAGAGAGAAGGAAACAGAAACTATTGTATGGAACTCAGTAACAATTTGTCCAAAAAAGGCTCTCTCTCTCCTGCATGGATCCATTTTGTTTCTCTTAGAAAAACATCACTGGCATTCCTCGTCAGGCCGCTCTGGGAGGAGAGAGGATGTGTTTCAGTTTTCAAACAGCTGTACAGACATATATAGGCATCAGCCATTGGACTCAATGTACGAGAAACCATCAAAACAAGACAATCGGACATGTACACACTCGCTGTACATGCCACAGTCGCTCTAAAGTGGATTCTGGTTGTTATGTTTGTTAAAAAAGATAAAGGATTCATGATTATAACATATTTAAGAGATCATCAAATAGAAAACAGTACCATTGTTTGAAACTGGACTCTATTGGAGACAGGCTTTTGTTTTTTTGTAACAAGACTCCCTGTTTTCCGATCTTGTCATTTGCTATTAGATTCAAGATGCCGCATGTTGCAACAGCTTCCTTTCAATCTTCCCAACAAAGTCTGTCATGCTCACCGATCTATTGCTGTAATTCACTGATGAATTTCACCTGGATTCACATTAAAAAGCCTTCCAGCTGATCAAAAAGCATTATCCCAAATAACTTGATCATTATTTTATCCAGGAATTTTTAAGGTAAAAAAACAAGGGATTTGGACAAAAAGTGACAGAATCGCATACTGTTGATACACAAGCATGAGAGTTTATGATGCATTATTATATTATTTTCTATAAAATCTATGTTTGCTATGATAATGTGTTAAACTTCCATCTTGACCAGCCACTTTGGACATGAGGGCACTGAACAATCCACACACACAGTCATCTGCACTTAACCCTCCTGTCGTCCTCCCGGGTCAAATTGACCCTGTCTCTTTTGACTGTTCCTTCTTTCCTTCATTCCTCCCTCTTTCTTAAATGTTTCCTTTGTGCTTCCCCTCCTTCCCTCTTTCTTTGCTCCCTCCTCCTTCCATACTTCTTTCCTCACTTCCTTCCTTCCTCATTCCTTCCTTCCTTCTTTCCTCCCTTCCTCCTGTCCTTCCTTACTCCTTTCCTTCCTTCCTCATTCCTTCCTTCCTTCTTTCCTCACTTCCTTCCTTCCTCCTTTCCTTCCTCTTTCCTCCCCCCTTTCTTCCTTCTTTCCTCACTTCCTTCCTTCCTCCTTTCCTTCCTCTTTTCCTCACCCCTTCCTTCCTTCCTTCCTTCCTTCCTTCCTTCCTTCCTTCCTTCCTTCCTTCCTTCCTTCCTTCCTTCCTTCCTCATTCCTTCCTTCCTTCTTTCCTCACTTCCTTCCTTCCTCCTTTCCTTCCTCTTTTCCTCCCCCCTTTCTTCCTTCTTTCCTCACTTCCTTCCTTCCTCCTTTCCTTCCTCTTTTCCTCCCCCCTTTCTTCCTTCCTTCTTTCCTTCCTTCCTTCCTTCCTTCCTTCCTTCCTTCCGCCTGTCCTTCCTTACTCCTTTCCTCCCTTCCATCTTTCCTTCCTTCCTTCCATCCTTCCATCTTTCCTTCTTTCCTTGACTCGAGGACAACAGGAGGGTTAATCAACTGAGACAACAAGTGGAAATCTGCTGAGATTTGGATGCTTTTCAGCAAGACATCAGGGGCGTTTCCACTCTCTAGACTGCATCCAACACAAAGGGGCATTGTGTCACTGCAATGCAAAAACTGCCGGATAAACAACGCAGACACAGTAACACTCATCATCATCATCCGACCTCAACCACAATGTGATGTAATTGAATTTGTCTCATCCTTCCTGAAAAACGTCCAGGAAAAATTAAATACAGGAACGTGTCAGTTAAATGGCATGTTGCCTAAACCCCGCAGGCACCAGGGTGTCCCTCCTGTTTTGTTTTGTTTTTTTTAATTATTGCACATCATTGCATTGAAGTGTTTTATGATTTGTATTATTAATATGTTTCAGAACGTAACCAAACTGAGCAAAAAATTAAGGTTGGGCGTTTAATACATTGAATGTCACTTTTTCTGTTTTTACTTTTTTAAAGCCAGTAACCAAAATATTTATTTAAGTAGGTTAAACTTCACAATGCTGCACCAAAAAGTATTATATCTATATTAAACCTTTGTAACACAAGAAGTAAAATACGATTTGACAAAAAATACATTATCCATTCAGATAGACCGTTGTTCCTTTGCATCACTCGGCCACATTTTTATCCAGTTAGTTTACTGAACAGTTAATCACGACAGTTACATCACCAATACTGAATCATGGATACTGTTTTGTTTTTGTTTGTTTTTTTCTTATAAATTACGACTATTCGTTGGCTACACTCAAAGCAGGTCCACATTAGGCCCTTTTTTTCCTGGACCGCCCAAGATGCTGTTTTTATCCTCCCACAATTGAGCTGTTTATGAAAACAGTTTCCAGACTAACCTAAAAGTGACGGCTCGGTATTAAAACAGACTCCTACATCATGATGACATAAGCCTGCCTAGTCACAGTTGGGGGATGTGTCGCAGTAAACTTGTCTGTCTCTGCGACAACTCATTTTAAATATCAGTATAGCTTCTCACACAGCACACATGTTGTCATTAACCTGTATTATTATTGTTGATTTTCTCACTCTCATTGTAAATTAATGATTTGATCTGCATCATAGCCTGAGAGTGGCTTTCTGGTTAAGAGGCAGTATTTATGAGCTGCAATTAAATCAGCATTTTATGGTTGTTTAGTTGTCTGCCAAAAAAAAACAGAACAATATGTAAATGTGATCAACTAAATAATCAGTTCAAGCGTATTACAAACATGGTATAGGTGATCACAGGCAGCAGAAGGGGACAGAATGGAGGTTTAATGGGCTGAGTTTCAACAGAGTGTGAGGCTGTGAGTCCCACTCCTAACCAGATGTTGACTTCAATGCACAGATTTAATTTTCTTTGCCAACTGAGAACAAGGAGACTTGAATAAAGGTGCAGTATTTGAGATTTGGCCAATAAATAGGGGGGCAGCAGATCATCAGAAAGCCTCACCCCCGACCACCTATTAGTGTTTACAGTGAATCTGTGCAATGGCATCTTCAATATATCAAAATATCATCAGCTCGTGCAGCTGAAATGACCAGTTGGTCTCACCAGGCCAGTGGCTGCTGCAGGCACAGATTTCCACATTGGCGTTGGATCAACTGGGAAACTTTTTTTTACAAGGAACAGTATTAGAAATTAACCTTTGTGTCGTCCTCCCGGGTCAAATTGACCCCGTCTGTTTTGACTGTTCCTTCTTTCCTCCCTCCCTCCTTCCTCCCTCCTTTCCTTCCATCCTACCTTCCCTCCTTTCCTTCCTTCCTTTCCTCCCTCCCTTCCTTCCTCCCTCCTTTCCTTCCTTACTTACTTCCTTCCTTCCTTCCTCCCTCCTTTCCTTCCTTTTCCTCCCTTCCTTCCTTGACTTGAGGGCAACAGGAGGTTAATAAAGTGACCAACAGACCTACAGTGAAACTAACAGTAGCTTTCAACCTGGTCGGTTGCTCCTTGGTGCAGCAGCAGCAGAACAGGAAAAAGAGATCTGACGAGGAAGAAAGAAAAATTCAGTGCTCATATCTCTATATTCCAACCTACACATAATACAGCCTCTATGTTTAGCTCAAACTGTTAACTCATAGTCCTTCAGAATTGATGTTTCCCATAACTTAATGACACCCACTGAACATACAGTTAGGACCATCATAGCAGACTAGCGACGTGAGCATGGACGCCTGTCCAATCCTAGTGCTTGAAAGGATGGTAATTTTCTTGATCCTACTTTCTTTTTTCTTTTCTGTGTGTGTGTGTGTGTGTGTGTGTGTGTGTGTGTGTGTGTGTGTGTGTGTGTGTGTGTGTGTGTGTGTGTGTGTGTGTGTGTGTGTGTGTGTTATTTGGACAACAACAGCTCTATGGCATTGAGGAATATATATCAAGCTTTGGATACACACACACAATACCAAATAAGTAGATGAATTCATTGCTGGTTGTGTATTTTTCAAAGTAACTCACTAACATTTACGGTACATTTGAAATGAGCTACCATCTCTTTGTGCACCAGGGTCATCAAGTACTCTACCTTAAGCTTTAAAGTATGTCTTTAAGTAACTGTCTGTTAGGATAAAAAAAAAAGGTGGATCTATTGAGAGTCAGAACAAAAGACGGCATACTCCTCGTGATAGTAGATGATGAGGTCTGAGCTTGTTGCATTCCAGCGGCCCCTCAGCCTCCATAACATCCCAACAATCCTCCCCCACCTCCACCCCCCCACCCCCCCACCCCCACCCCTGACAAAAACAGCAACCACACGTCAGGAAATGAGTCGAGACATACAAGTTCAGGCAAGACCCTTCGCTCCTCGACAGCTGTTTCAGTCCCACACACACTGATACCCTTGCATGGTCTGGAGCTTCCAATGCAAGTAATGCTGAAGTATGGGAAGAATGTGGTAAACACTGGGAAAGGAAGCGGGCCCTGAAGCAGCGTGGGTAATGACCCCCCAGAGCCGAGGATGATGGGATGGTGAGCAGGATGAGGGCTATTATGTGGTTGTTGGTGATTTGCTGGTTGTTGTGTGACCTTAAGTGAGCAGGCCCCTGTAATTAGACTGCTATTGCAGTTATTACTATGAGCATCTGGTTGGCGGGACAAACCAAAAGAAGGAAAACCTGCACGTGGACTAAATGCAGATAGGAGTGGATGTGTGTGTATATGAATGTGAGGAAGTCAGATTCTATATTAGCCACAGCTGCATCCATGTAGACGCTCTCACAAACAATGAACAGGTACATCTCGTCTCATTTAAGACAGTGTGTTCTTCCAACTTTATGGCAACAGTTTGGGAAACGCCTTTTTTCTCTGTCAACATGACAATAAGACCGAGCACAGCGGCAGGTCAATGAAGTAATAATAATAATAATGCACTTTCAAAGCACTCAAGGACACCTTACAAGGCACATAAAACACGACAACAGTACATCAAACAATAAAAATCATGTACATTTTAGTGCAAAGATAAAGAAATAAATATGAATGTGACTATAAAATGCATCAGTGCAACAAATAAGCAAGAATGTGATTACATAGTTAGTGTGAGACAGAGTATGCCACTCTGAATAAGTGCGTTTTCAGGCGGGATTTAAAGGTGGAAACAGAGTCCGAAGTGCAAATGTCTGGTGGGAGAGAGTTCCAAAGGCGGGGGGCAGATCGGCTAAAGGCTCTTGACCCCATGATGGTAGTTAAGTTGGCAGATGGGGCAAAGAGCTGGTTGGCGGAGGAGGATCGGAGAGTTCGGGAGTGTGTGTTATCTGGTTCCAGGTGGCGATACATACCCAGAGTTTGCACTGTGTATCAATTTGTGCCAAAAGATCTGTGCCGTGTCCACAATATATCCATGGGTTCATCAGTTTGATTGCAGTGAGGGCTGACTGTCTGACAAGATCTCCGAAGAGATGTGACTCAATGATTTATGACAGATCGAGAATCAGTTTAGTGCATTATTGTCATTGCAAAAGTACAATGAATAATCAGGGGTTGTTCTATTCAGCTCCATACCATCTCAGTAAAATGGCAAAAACTGGAACTATGCCATGTCAAAATGACGTACCTGGAAACACTGTCATATGTATCTGTGAAGGTTCTTATTCGTCCAAGTCATAGTTATCTCTTGGCAATTGAATCGAAAGCAACAGTGGACTTGTTATATGTCTGTGAAAACGTTTCGCCTCTTATCCAAGGAGCTTCATCAGTTCATGCGTGTCTGACTAGTCTGGGCTAGTCTGACTAACTGGTGGAGTAACCCAGGTATTTAACCTCTGTGGAGGTGTTCATATGTAAAACGTCATTATTCATCCAGCACCTTTGGGATGAACTGATATGTTGACTGTGAGCCAGGCCTAACCCTAACCCTAACCCTAACCCTTATTGCCCAAAATCATTGGCTGACCTCAGTAATGCTCGTGTGGCTGAATGGGAGCAAATCCCTGCAGCCAGTTTCCAAAAATCTTGGAAAGCCTTCCCAGAGTGTGGGCTGTTATGATAGTATATTGAAGCCTACGGTTTTTGAAATGAGATGTTCAGCAATCACATATGGGCGTGATGGTCAGGTGTCCACATAGTTAGTGGTCCACATACTTTTGGCCATGTAGTAAACATAGCATTTGGATTTCAGTTACAACTGTCTGTTATTAATGTCACATTTATCTCTTTAGAGAAGAAAAATGTGAATGTTCTCACATGAGCAAAGCTGTCTTTACAACGTTCTCGTTCACGTTGTGCCTGCCAGCTACAGATCTGTGACATCAAATCAACACACTGAGTAGCTGTGTTTGTTACAGCATGGCTTGCACAGGATCAATACCATATGTTGTAGTCTTTGGATTCAGCGCCCGCCGGCTAATAGGAGAATTGTCTTGTGTACAGAGTTACTATCTCTAATTTTACATTCATATTTTATTTTCTATAGGGCTAGCTTACTGTACTGCCTGTGTTTTCATAAAGACATTGATTTTATAGTGAAATTGAAGTCAGTTTGTCCTCTGATAGATTCATTGTTGTCCATTTTCTGTGAATAGTAGCCTGATTACAGCAAGCAAATAGAGGCTTTGTGAGGCAGACTGTGTGATTATTATGGTCAGCAGATGAGTTTATCACGCAGTTCTGCTTCTGCGCTAACCAACCTTATTTTCTTGAAATTATAATGGTGAATATATAAACCCTTTGGTCCGTTATTAAGTGTCAACACTGTCTTGTGAATTTCTGTTATATCAGCACCTGGAATTGCTGATAACTGATAACACTTCTAGTTAATGTGATTTCTGTTTTGCTGCTTATTATGACCTTATAGGGATAGTTTGGATTTGTTTTTGGTTGTATGAGGTAGTTATCTATCATCAGTGTATTAATTGCAGTACATTTGGGTCGGCATGCTCCCAGTTTGGAGAAGCAGGCAAAAGTACTGGCATGGAAACTAAGTAATGTACTGCTGTGCATGAGGGCCAGCAGCAAAATGTATTTTAGCTACCTAAGAAAAGGGCTACCTGAAAATAAAAATCAGTTTAAGTGAACGCTATGTTAAGAATATTTTCATCGCTTTACCTCGCTGGTCAGACAGTCCTTTCCTTTGGATCTATATTTTCTCATCCGTACAACTTCTGTACTCCTACACATGCTGTGAACTGTATTTCGCCACAGATCAGCTGTTTGTGTCAGAAAGTGTTGTTGGCTAAAATACATTTAGCTGCTGACCCCATCCACAGCAGTACATTGTCTGCTGGCGTTCCAGTACTCGATGTTTGCTTCTTCAAACTGGGAGGGTGCCGACCCAAATCTTCTGCAGGTGATACACTGACTAGGGATAACTACAACCCCCACTTCAAAAAAATCCAAACTATCCCTTTAATGTAGCTAACAAACATTAGCCTCTACTACACATGCTAAGTCCAATATTTAGACTCAAGAATTGACATAGACTTTAAATCAAAGACAAATCTGACTTGGACTTTGTGACTGAATGGGAATCTCTGGTATGTATGTCTTGTATATTTAGTCTACATCAGTGTGCTTCACCCCACCCCAAGCCTTGCATTCCTTTTCACATTTCATGTTAAGCAAACTCTGAGTTGCACTAAACCTCCCTCGTGCCCTTCGCACAACTCTCTGGTGGGTTTCGGGTGCTCTGCAAATGTTAGTTAAAGGTAGGGGGTCTGGTCTCTGTGGCAAAACAAGAGCTAACTCTGCTTAACTTGACCCCCACTACCCCTATCTAGTGTGATTGCGGACCACCCAGGCTGCCAATAACACACACACACACAAACAGTGGGTCACCATTGTTCAGATGTCTGGAGTCGGTCCAGGAGAACAGGACTTGCTCCACTCCATCCCCTTTTGGAACAATTAGCACAAGGGATGACCTTTGACCGACTGAGTGGCAGGGAAGAAATGAGCTTCGAGGAACTCCGGTGGACACAAAGCCAGGAGTCTTACACGCTTCTGACGACAAACAATAACAAGGGTTTTTGAAGAGAGTGGTTAATTTGCTTCAGCTAAGAGGATGCGGTCTCCGTTTAACTGCTCTAAAGTTGAGATCAAAGACAAAAGGTAATCCAACATTTTCAGTCAGAGCCGCTGAACTTTGGAACAACCTGCTTGAGGAAATCCCATAACAAAAGACTGTCCTCTGCTTTCAACACTAAACTTTATGAACTGTCAGTTTAATTATAACGTTGCTGTGGTAGTATTGTTACTTTATTTGTTGAGGGTTTTTCATTAATGGTTTTTAAATCTTTGTTGTTGGAAGATATGGGCTTTAGTGTCTGCGGCAGTAATCTTCACTGCCTGATGTTTGCACCCGTCCACGTGGATATTTCTTTGAATATGAGCATTAAAACTCAGCATGTTTTTAAGGTGAGGAAAATGGAAATTAATCATATTTGTCTTGGTTATTTCTGTATTGGGTATTATAAAGATGGTGCTATTGTCAACACATTTACCCAAGTGAGTATTTGGGTAAATGTGGGTAAGAAAAGCTTACCCACATTTTAATGTTGGGTAAGCTTTTAATGTTAACTGACATTTATGTTTGACTTATAATAATCAACATGTTAGTCTCATGGAGGATGGGAGGGAGGGAGGAAGGAAGGAAAGGAGGTAGGAAGGAAGGATGGAAGGAGGGAGGAAGGAAGGAAAGGAGGGAGGAAGGAAGGATGGGAGGGAGGGAGGGAGGAAGGAAGGAAAGGAGGCAGGAAGGAAGGATGGGCGGGAGGGAGGGAGGAAGGAAGGAAAGGAGGCAGGAAGGAAGGATGGGCGGGAGGGAGGGAGGAAGGAAGGAAAGGAGGCAGGAAGGAAGGATGGGAGGGAGGAAGGAAGGATGGAAGGGAGGAAGAAGGAAGGAAAGGAGGGAGGAAGGGAGGGAGGGAGGGAGGGAGGAAGGATGGGAGGGAGGGAGGAAGGAAGGAAAGGAGGCAGGAAGGAAGGATGGAAGGAGGGAGGAAGGAAGGAAGGAAAGGAGGGAGGAAGGAAGGATGGGAGGGAGGAAGGAAGGAAAGGAAGGAAGGAAGGTAGGAGGGAAGGACAGAAAAGAAGGAAGAAAGGGGGATGGAGGAAGGAAAGAAGGAAAGGAGGAAAGAGAGAGGAAGTAGAGAAAGAGTGAAGGAGGGAGGGAGGAAGGACAGACGGAAGGAAGGAAGGGAGGAAAGGAGGGAAGGAAGGAAGGAAGGAAGGAGGGAACAGTCAAAACAGACATTGTCACGGAGGTTAAAAACAGTAAATTCTCAATAAAACACCATATCAACTAGTTTGGCATGATATTACATTATAACTTTTTATATTAAATAAAGGTAATGGAATACAATTGTTCTAAACATTACATTTAATCTGGGGAATCATGTCGATCAGGAACCATTTCATGTATTAACGAAGTAATTATTTATATAAGTATACTTAAATGCACTGTAGGTCACTGACCCATGTTTCTGCTAAAATTTTACTGCCAGTGTAAACATGTAGAGAAATGGGATTACCTGGATTAGTCAGAATAGAGGCCGGAAGGCTATAGAGATCAAAGGGTCAGAATCACCACGGAAACACTGGGATATCCTGATGGATCAATTAGCTAAAGCGCTTACACAATTACTATACAGTAGTTAACTAAAATGCTCAAATAATAAAATAATTTAAACAATCTATACCATATGTGTAAATCACAGTTGTTACAGGTAGGATGTGTTTAATTTCCTTTACTTTGCATTTGTTGATTTTTTGTTCAATGTTCAAAATAAATACAAAATTAATTTACAAGGCTGATAGCGCCAGGAATAAAATGACCTATTGAACCTATTAGTTGTAAGTGCGGCCTGATGGTAGCAGCATGTATTTATACCACAGTGGATGGCTTGGATCAGCCAACATAGATTGGGCTTTTTTTTAAGGACCTCACCTTATACAACTCATGGAGGTTGTTCAGTGATGTTCCAGCAAATTCGCTGCACACCTTTACAATACCGCAGGCATATTTCATATTTCATTTTCTCTCTGATTGGGATTCATACATCACAAGTCCCTCAAAATATTATTTTCTCCTCTTTCAGTCTTTTAAAATCTAAATTAATGAAACCTCCCCAAAACTAGATCAAACAACACTATGTGTGCTCAATCCTATTATATTTCATGTTTATGTCACCTGACTTCAACATTACCCTCATTTGTGTCACTTTCATCAATTGAGACCTACGGTCCATGTTGAGTTTAAATCCACTGACAGCAGATTTTCTTTCAGCGCATCAGCAGCTGTGACAGTGACACACAACGACAGTGAGCAGACGGACGCTTTACGCCAAGAGTCGACAGCCGTTAGCCAAATGCCCAAGATGCAGCGATTACCACTGTCAGTGCTGGGCAACCTGGGCCGCCAACTGTCACCACACACACACACACACACACATGATAGGATGGCATGTGGGCACGCACACATAAACAACTAACCTTACAATCCTATAAGATAAACTAGCCATCATTGTTATTATGTATATTTAGCTCATCTGAGGATACACGTGCATCCCCCTCTTTCCACACATCATCCAACACACACATATTTCCATTCCCACTGCAGCTGAAAAGCCAAACGTTGCTAATCCTCAGCGGTAGAGTACTGAGTCCACCCCCGCACCTGCACTGTTTGGGGATATTGGGGATTTTGAAAAAGGCCAGAGCTGCCAACGCTGGCATGCGAAGGCTTGCCAGCCCCACACCTCCTTGAGTCGCTCGCCCCTCCTAATATCCCCGGCCGACCTGACTCCTGGTGTAGCCAGCACTCCCTGGCTCCCTCAATCCCATCAGCCCTGCAAAGGGCCAGCTGCCCACAGGTCTCGTGTGTGACTGTGGCGTCTTAAAGGATCTCTGTGCTGCTAATGCCACTTAAGCACAAAGCGCTTCAGCTGAGGAAGGCTCAGGGCTGATGGTGCCTCCCTTAAGATCAAACGTCACCGTCCCATGGCCGGCTGCTGGCTGGCTGGATGGCCATTTGCCCGCTCGGCATACTACAGCATGCTGTCGGGACAGGAGGGGTGGGGGCTACTGTACCACAGCCAGAGATGACACTATAGGCTGGCAGGAGGAGAGAGAGAAAAGTAAGACTTACAGAGGTCTGATGGGATGTGATGAGGAGGACATCAGAGACCCAGCTGCCACTGTTTTTATCTATTCTGGCCTACAGTATGTGAACTTCTGTGGTATGGTCAAAAGTAATTAATTGTAACCGGATTACTGTCTAAACTATATGTTTTTCTGAGGGGATGCACACAAAGATTTCCCTGTTTGACTGAGTTAACTGAACTTGTCCCCAGAGACCCCCAAAGTCCAGAGAGATCATGAAAACTTGAAATGAAAGCTGATTTAAATTCATGAGTTATTGTGAACAGAATGAGTTGAACCATGATTGCAACTAAAGTCACCACTGCAGCTTCTTTTTCAGCCCAATGTTAAAAACAGTACAGTGGGCCGTGTTATTTGGGGCTTACAGTGTTTTAAGATAATGTGAGACAATAAAATGTAATCTAAGAAATCCGGTTGATGTAACATAATAATGTGCTTGAAGGATTATCAGACAGCAGAACAGTTTGCAGTTCTCACAGACAGGATAGTAAATAGTCAAATGCCGCATTCGTGTTACACAATAATCCACCAGGAATTGGCGTGATTGGCCAACGCATGGTCCAGTTCCATGAAAGGTTATTTTTGTAAGAAAGAAGGATAATACTGTTTTTCTTATCGTCAAAAAAAAAATCCTCTGAGATGACCAAAACTGATAATATGTTAATCTGTGCATTAGTCTATCAATATTTTAAAAATCACATCAAGCCCATTTGTTCCCTCTGGGACTATTTCAAGAACTGCCGTGAGAAAGCATTTGTTGGGGCCTATTTTAATCTGTGGATTAAATATAGTTTTGTTTTTTTTATTTCATTTTTAGGCATTTATTGGGTTTATTTTGAAGTAGCTGGCATAGAGGCTGACAGGAAACAGGGAGAGAGAGAGGGAGGGGAATGACCTGCAGCAAAGGTCCTTTGCTGGCATTTAACCAGGGACACTGCTGTT
Organism: Scomber scombrus; assembly: GCF_963691925.1. NCBI lineage: Eukaryota > Metazoa > Chordata > Actinopteri > Scombriformes > Scombridae > Scomber > Scomber scombrus. The sequence continues at coordinate 5,070,314 of NC_084975.1, read as the reverse complement.
ATGTGGCATGTGCTGTAACCACTCGACTACCATTGTGGTCCAATATAATATTTTAACTGTGTTAATGATGGACCAGTGCAGCACCTTATTGGATGACGTCATGTTTCATTCCAGCAATCTATTAAATGCCTTATGAATTATATTCTAAAAGCATTTTTTAAGCCAAGTCAGGGTCCTAAAATTGGAACTGCATTTTGAGCAAGCTACTATTAAACTATTCTGAAATAGGGACTTAGTATGTGTACCTTTACTTGGAATTATTGCTCATTTATTGTCAGTAGTAGTAAAGATACCACAAACTTTAGGGTATACAGTATGTGGCCAGTGATGCTGACAGTAAGTGACAAACAGTCTAACAGCCTAACCTTTCCAATGACATTACCTTATAGTATTTAAGATGTGTTGAGGGGGTTTGGTGGGTACGTGAGTGATGTAGCATTCAAGATAACAATTGGACTGGGTACTCACTGTGCCTTCAGACCATCATAACTGTTGTGTGGTCATTGTAGCATAGTTATCATTATTATTTTGTCTGTTTACGTGCTTCATGTGAACAAACAGTTCTGTGACTTGCTTCAAAAGTGCTGAATCTTTGTGTTTATGTGAAAAAATTCACTTCCTGCCTTCCTGGCGCCTGATCATGACATAGCCACAACATGGGCCTCTTTCCCATTTCCCCCCTCTGTTCAGGAAGACTGGCTGCGAGGTCTTAAGGTCACAGCCTGTTTAGCAGAGAGTCCGTGGTCAGACACATGGCACTCTGAGTATGACAGATCCAGACGCTCCTGAGAGAAAATGACATGAGATCAAACACAGAGACGGAACCAGCTCGATACTCAAGGTTCAGCGAACTAATCCTCCTTGACATTTCACCTGGAGACAAAACAACATCTCTTCAATGTTTTTGTTTCTGCTGTTCCAACATCATTCACTGTGATGGAATGAGTGTTTCGTGTGACAACACACAGTGAAGGAAATCTCAAAACTCGCCGTTTCATTAACAGTGACTGATGTTTGTGTTATGCAACGAAATACCAAAGAAAAAGGAAATGAGAACAATCTGGAAACATCAGTGAGTTTGTGAAGGCTTAAAACAAAAACATGCAAGTAAGATAGAAACTAGAATGAAATCTCCACCTGGATGACCAGTGAAAGCAACGAGGGAATAAGAGAGGAAGTCCTAATCAAATCAATCAATTAGTCAACAGAGGGATTCCCCTCCTTTGGTCACGGTATTGATGGCTTTCAAAACGGTTGGAATCTGCTTTAGACTATCAATTGTTGATTGATCTGTGGTCCAGTGGGGCCTCTTTGATGTAAAGAATAAAGGGTTCCTATTGGGTTACACAGGTCAGGATTGATGATGCGTGAAATCAAGGCCTTAGAGCAGGAAAACAGGAGAAGACACTCATCTTCCCATGGGAGGATCACTGTTTTTCCCAAACATTTTTATACGAAATCTAAATGGAAAACTGTCCACATGTACAAAGGCTGGAGAACCATCAGATGGAACAATGCAGGACAGGAGGTTCAGGGTTGTCTGCTGTTGGCAAAGAAGGAACTAAAGTCATCGGATGAGGCGTTCTTGTCTTGAGTGAATAAAAATTCCTGTTTATCATTCCAGGAAGCAGATAGTAGAAGTTTTTTACAATGCATAGGGCGTCTCGTCATCTGAGGCCTTTGGCTGATCCTCTCGCTTTCTCTCATCTGTCATCTTCCTCCTTTCTGCCCTCCCTTCCCTTTCTCCAGTCTGGGGGATAGACACGATGACAGATGGACCTTTGACATCCGGATGCAGGAGAGGGGAGAGAGGAGGGTGGACCTGGAGGGAAGGAACAGCAGCAGTTGCCAGATACAAAGTGTTTCTCTTCATGGGCAAAGGAGAGATGTCCAATTCCCGGAATAGAGGGTTGATTAAGGGGGAGTAGAAAGAGAGGGCTGAGTGGGGCAGTGTGGGGGCCTGAGTTCGGCAACACCTGGTGAGGATTAGAGGTAGAGGGATGGGTGGGAGTTGGTGGGGGTTCTGTGATCTGGAGGAAAGAAGCGCTTTGTTTTGTTGTTTTTTTTTTCTTTTTTGGCATGTCACTAGAGGCTAGTTGAGGGAAATCAGACTTTTTCCAAAACACTCACACACATGAACAAAAACAACAGGGTCATTAGGGATAATCTAGTCCAGTGAAGTTAAGTTATAGTTTTAAGGATTTAATTCTAAGCTGTCATTTTCTTATAAAAACAACAATGTGTTAGTGCATGTGGTCGTATCTCAATACTTTCCAACATACTCTGCACCACGCTAATCTCTTCATTCTGAGGATGTAAATCTTTAAAAATGGGTCACAAATATATAACATTTTCAAACAAAGCTGAGTAATTTCCTTACAAAACTGGGCGCTTGTAGTTTTTAAGCAAACATTACTCAAACAGGAGTAAATAGTATATTTGTCGGGGACTATTTTCAGCAGCGGATTAATATCCATTTGTTACCCTGGAGGTATTTTTGGCAGCAGGACGGTGTATGTGGAACTCACTCAAAATAAACTACAGTGAGTTCATAGTAATGAAGGAACATGTCAGCTAGTGGACCAGGGTGGCTGATTGAAGGGTTTTTGGATAACAATGGAGCTCTGTGGCAAAGGGGAGTCAGGCTTTGGCTACACATTCATTAGATGTGTTGTCAATGAGGGTTAGGGTTAGGTTTTATAATAATATACATATGTACATTTAACCCCCCTGTTGTCCTCGAGTCAAGGAAGGAAGGGAGGAAGAAGGAAGGAAGAGAGGAAGAAGGAAGGATGGAAGGGAGGAAGAAAGGAGGAAGGAAGAAGGAAAGGAGGGAGGAAGGGAGAAAGAAGGAAGGAAGAAGGAAAGGAGGGAGTAAGGGAGAAAGAAGGAAGGAAAGGAGGGAGGAAGGAAGGAAGGGATGAAGAGGGAAGAAAAGGAGGGAGGAAGGAAAGGAGGGAAGAAGGAAGGAAAGGAGGAAGAAGGATGGAAGGGAGGGAGGAAGGGAGGAAGGAAGGGAGGAAGGAGGAAGAAAAGGAGGGAGGAAGGAAGGAAGAGAGGAAGAAGGAAGGAAAGGAGGGACGGAGGAAAGAAGGAAGGAAGGAAGGTAGGAGGGAGGGAGGGAGGAAAGAAGGAAGTGGGGAAGGTGGGTTTAATGGTTGATGCCTATTCAACATTGTGCAGACAACAATCCACCAGGAACCTAGTATGGTTCTGTGTTTAATTTCATCATTTTTAGAGACTCTGGCAGAAGTATGGAGGGGATGAGCTTATGTAGGTGTGAAAGGAGACATTCCAGGTTACAGCCGAAGATTTGGGAGTGTCTCCGCTGTCCTGACATTCAGTGGAAAAGGTCAACAAACCATCGGGGTACTGGAAAAAGGCAAGTTGTGGCTGTGACACCAAAGCCTTTGCATATGAAAATCTTCCCCTTGAGCACAAAACTGTGTCATTTTGCATCAAGCTGAAGCAGAAGTTAGGAGGCGATTTACATGGCGGTGCTCGGAGACTTGGGGCTTTATCTACAGTGTGTGTGGACTGTTGTTTATATCGTAAAAAGTGATGTTTTCTTTGAGGCACAGTGGTTTTTGGGAGTCACTGGCAATCCAGCGGCACATTGCAATTTTGGAGGGACGATTTACTGCGTTTTGAACCTTCTCCGACCAACCTGCACTATTTATGCTGCTCTTTTTGTCACTTAAATTGATGGATTCACATCTGCATAGAATCAATTGAATGCTGATGTCTACTTTAGAAATTTCAAAACCACATGACTATAACTATAAGAGAAGAAAAAGCACAATGAGAAGAGCGAGAAGAGAAGAGAAAAGTGGCGAAAATCGTGTCCTCAAACAGCAAAGGGAAAGCGGGCAGGAGTCGTGTAAATCCAATCAGTGAAGGCAAAGAGGATGGAGGGATGAGAGAGGACAAAAAGAAAGAAGGGATCAGGGCAGGCTGCTGGCAGGAGACTCTGCTGTCACGTACTGGGAAGCGGAGTCTGGCCTATACCAGAGATGCATTGTGGGAGTTGACCCAGAGGCCAGAAAATGCTGAATAGAGGACTTTGGCTTAGTGCGGTGGTGAAAGTACTAGAATGGACAAAGTGAACTGTAGCAACCATTCAGAATTATCAGCAACTGCAGACTGTTAGTAAATATGCGTCTATAGACTAAATATATCTGTGTGTATTGATTATTTTGGGTCTTTCCTGACTCTGCTTCTACTGGTTCACACAAGAGCACATCATAACCATCGTTGGCACCTCAAATTAAACATAAATAAACTCTCATTTTTAAACCATCAGACCTGTTTTTAACTTGAAAAAGTGTGTTTCCATGTATTTTAGATACATAATCGTGTTGCCCCCATTCAATTCTGGCTATAAACTCCCTCTCCTTATGTTTCCTGTATATTTCTACCATCATCGAATGTGGTCAAGATGCAAAAAGAGAGATAACAATAAGGCAATTCTTATGGGAAACAACTAAACAACACTTTCCTTTATTTGTTTCTTTTCATTTTCCTTGTGTAGTGTTTTTGTCTAAAATGACGCCACATAGGTAAAATAGTGACCGTCTCACTCCATTCGCCTCCTTTTGAGTATTTTGTCTCATCTTTTGCACTACTGCACACACTTAACTAAAGTAATTCGGATTCCTACAACATGCAGGTAAAGCTGAGAAGCTGTGTAAAGACAATCTTAACCCGCTGTGACCAGGATGAGTGATCTCCTGCCACCCTCACCTCAGAGGAGGACCACAGAGGGACCGGCCGTGACAGCAGGCTTAGAGGAAAAACTATTAACCGAGAGAGGATCCTCGGGTCCAGAGCCAAACACATGACTGAACAGACACATGGATGGTTGAGGAGAGAGAGAGAGAGAGGGAGGGAGAGAGAGAGAGAGAGAGAGAGAGAGAGAGAGAGAGAGAGAGAGAGAGAGAGAGAGAGAGAGAGAGAGAGAGAGAGAGAGAGAGGGAAAAGAGAAAGCAAAGAAGAGACAGAGGGACAGAGATCATCCAACTGACACTGTTACTCACGCGAAGAGAGAAAGACTATCACCCTCTCAGGATCTGTCAGGCCGTCTGTCAATCACACAGCTGAACACGAGAGAGGTGTGAGAGATCTGCTGCATTACAAGTCAAGACATCCAGATACAAGCTTGGACAAATACTTTTAACCCTCCTGTTGTCCTCGAGTCAAGGAAGGAAGAAGGAAGGATGGAAGGGAGGAATAAGGAAGGAAAGGAGGGAGGAAAGGAAAGGAAAGAAGGAAGAAAGGAAGGAAAGGAGGGAGGAAGGAAGGGAGGAAAGGAAAGAAGGAAGGAAAGGAAAGACGGAAGGAAGGAAGGTAGGAGGGAGGGAGGAAAGAAGGAAGGAGGAAAGGAAAGAAGGGAGGGAGGAAGGAAAGGAAAGGAAAGGAAAGAAGGAAGGAGGGAGGGAGGAAAGAAGGAAGGAGGGAGGGAGGAATCAAGGAAAGAAGGAAGGGAGGTAGGGGGGAGGAAAGGAAGAGAGAAGGAGGAAGGGAGGAAGGAAAGGTAGGAAGGAGAGAAGGAAAGAAGGACAGACGGAAGGAAGGGAGGAAAGGAGGAAGGAGGAAAGGAGGAGCAATCAAAACAGACGGGGTCAATTTGACCCGGGAGGACGACACAAAGGTTAAACCAGTTCATCATGTCACCTTCCAGGTTGAATATGTAGTCGTTTAGTGTATAAAACACAAAATAAATCTGCATTTCCTTTTTGTTTGGCACGGTGCCTACATGTACCAGCATGCATTGTGTTTGAGATTATCAATGGAAAGCTCGTGACTATGTTTACCTGACTGTTGGTGTAATCTTCTTATCACACCTGTCGACTGGAAAAAGGTCATCCTGGAAACCTCTAGATCACTGGGACTGAATCTAATGGTTATCTTCATTATTGGGTTATCTCTGGGTTACTTTTACAATTAATTGATTTATTGTTTAGTCTCTGAGTTCATACGTTTATAAAACCCACAGTGACATTTTAAAACTGCTTGTTTTTCCTTGATAAACAGTTCAAATCCTAAATATTATTCATTTACAATTGAACTGGAACCAGAGGATGATGGATAAATGATCTATTAATCCATAATCAAAATAGATATTGATACATTTTCTGTCATACGTTAAAAGTTTGAAAAGCTCCTCAACAATAACAGAAGTTATATAAAAAAAAATAGGTAATGATTGGTGTGCATGATGTGTGTCGTTGTATAGTTTCAAAGAAAGAAAGTTTGGCTCTACATTGCATAACTGTTCTTTGGCTGTTTTCATTAAAAGTTGACAATCTAGACAACAAACCCGGAAATATCTGATTAAAAAAGTTCAATTTTCACCATGTTTTCATTTCTACAAAGCAGCAAACGTTTTTAAAGCCTTTTTAAAAAATGCTTCACAGGATGAAAATACCGGCTTAACGTAGATGGGAAAATCAAAACTAACAGAAAACATGTATTTCTAACTATTCTTCCATTAATGAGGATAACGGAGAGAAGAAATGAATAAAATGGAACTTAACTCAAACTAATTCTTCATCTGTGGCTCCCTGCCATCCACTGATGTTATTAATATTATATCTCATGACGGATGTAAACTGGCTGCTAAAGACACTACATAGAGTATTGGCAGACATTACAGGCATATCATCTCTATATAAGAATAAAACATTGACATTTTACACAGTGTTTGAGATCTGATTACGTCTGATTTTACCCACAGACAACTCAAAAATGTAAGAATTGGCAACATTTTTGTGCATATTAGTGTATCTAACACTTTTAGATCAACCGAGTCTAATATTAATGTAAAATAATCATTCCAAGAAAGTAAAAACTTTAGACGGTAAACTGAAAAAGCCAAAAGTCAATAACAAGGTCTAAAATGAAAGATTTTCTACATAAGGCAGCAGTGATGATTATTATTGACTGTGTGTGTGTGTGTGTGTGTGTGTGTGTGTGTGTGTGTGTGTGTGTGTGTGTGTGTGTGTGTGTGTGTGTGTGTATGTGTGTGTATGTGTGTGTGTGTGTGTGTGTGTGTGTGTGTGTATAAAGGGTAAATAGGATATGCCAGTCAGAGCTGCCACCCACAACCCAGATGGCACTTCCTGTAAATCTGTGTTCCTCAGACTCATCTGGGGCCAAAACTCACACACATGCACACACGCACATATGCACTAACACCATTTTTGGGGCCGTAAGTTGAGGTTGCAAGTTGAACAAAGGTCAGTGCTGAAGTGTGTTCGGCTGCAGTTCCTGTAACGGCCTCTAGATGCTGCCTCCAAGAAGACTTAGAATAAAATTCACATAGAAAGCCTTGACAGGAGCCCCGCTCAGCCGAACTAGATGGTCGACGGCCAAGCAGGAAGGATGTGTGATGCACTAATGCTACCTTTGACCTATATGGCCCTGGACCACAACACACAAGGATGTCAGGAAGTCCGCCACTTCCTTATCTGAGGAAAAGAGACGGCCTGTTCCCACGTTATGTCCCTTATTCCAGAGAAAAAGGAACTAGATAAAACGACTGAAAGCTGAGCCATGTCGGAAGCCAGGCGGCATTTACTGTATGGGAAGGGAGTTGGAAGGCTGGTGGGATTTTTTTTTGTTATGGTTTTTTTTGTGTGTGTGTGTTCCTAAGAAGAAGTCAAAAAAAGTTGAGCTCAGTCGTGAGTCAACCTGCAAGTTTTTCAGGGAGTGTTGATCATTAAAATGACATGGCATGTGAACATTTCCTCTCAAAGCTAGTCAGTATATTATTTTACATGACCAAAACCTTGAAGTGCATATAAGCGTGATAAATATTCAACTTGTGCAACTATGCAAGTCCTGCCAGGTGCTGATTTATTTACTTTTTTATTGTTCCTGTTATTGTGGGATTTTACCAGAGTGTGTCCAAATTTCAATTCAAGTCTTTTAATGGGAGTCAGATCTGTGTCCAAAAAGTGTTGAGGGCTTTTTTTTATGACTTAATTATGACCCGACTTTCAATGGTGTTGTGCCAAATCCTCAAACAAAGTGACTAGACATGAACTCCCAAATATTAAAATCCAAGCTCTTCACAAAAAATGAGGAGAGTTTGAGCTCCAGATGTATCTTAATGTTCTAATCTTACCATGTTTTAGAAAGTCTTTCTCCACACTACCATAAGGCAGACTGATATTAGAGCTATCACCCATGAAATTTCTGTTCATTTCCAGTGCATTCCTCAGTATGGGTCTGATTTGACTTAAAGTAAAGTAAAAGTTTTGTTAGAAAAATGGTCATTCTCAACCAAATTTGGATCAGTTTTAACCTTTAAATCTTTAGACATGCAAATCAACAAATTGGTTCTTAATCTACATCCTTTCTGACTGATGCAAATCTAGCAGGTGGTTAAGATAGCTGTTTGTTTTCTGCAGTGGCATAAAAATGTTTGCTGACAGAGCGGAAAGCAAAAAAACCCACACAAAAAACATGTCATGGGCACGAAAACTAGACATGTTATGTAAATATCTTAGGCAAAGGTATGCAAAGAGGAAAATGCATCCACTGCTTAACACAGTTAATGAGTTTTTCCTAGAAAATGACCATAGCAGTGAAGCTTTAGTGAAAAACACTCTATTGATGCCTTTTTGCAGCTTATTGGAGTGTAAAACGTTTACGATCATTAGCTGGTTACATATCATGGAAGTGAAACTATTTGGGGTTTAGTAGGCTGTGTGTACAGGATACAGGAAGTTAGAAGAGAAACAAATAACATTTTATTAGCTCACAAAGGAAGAGGAGAAGGGTGAACCTGTTTTCAGAGGCCTTGTGTACATGCATCCCTCTGTTTCCTGTCAGTGAAAGAGAGGAACAGGAAGGCTGAAAGAGAAAGAGAGAGATAGAAAATCAACTCAGGGATCAAATGACAACAAACAGATCATGCAGGAGCGGAGGTCCCTTTGAACCTTCGCCGTGCGGAAGTCAGCTTTTTTTTTTTTTTTTTTTCTCCCTGCGCTCGCTCTCTCTTTCCCCTCAGTTTTTTTTTCATCCTCCGCACCCCCCCTTTTCCACCGGAGATAAGCTTTCAACATGCTAAGCCCTGTAAAAACAGGCCACGAGTGTCTAAGCTGAGACCAGTCTGCAAAGATGTTCCTGCATGCTACGCTGCATCAGGCCACTGCTGCTTAGGGCCTCATGGCCCCGAAAAAATGAGCTTCTGGTTGTGTCTTTACTGTGAAGTGTTGTTGCAGCAATTATAGTTGGGATATATAAATCATAATTTAGCTAATGAGCATGATGGTTGTTGGGTTGAGAGGATAAAAAAAAGGGTTAATGCTTTGAGTAGATTATTTTCAGATGGCCACTCTGTTTTTAAAATGTTGTTTTACAGCAATAATTGCCACAGCATTAGCAAACAATGCCCAAAACATTAAAATGATGTTATAATTTACTACCTTGCAATAAAACCCACAGCAAAGTGAGAAAGCATCTCTCAGGGGAACTCATTTTGGCGCAACACCGTGTTTCCATTCACACATTTACAAGGCTGCAGCCTCCATGTCTCTGAGCGGCTTATTTAAATGAGTCTTATCGTAACTGCTCGATGCCAACACTATATGAATGTAGTAAATTATAATGATATATCTAACCAATTCAGCTGTGGAACATGAACTACATGCGCATTCCTGTTTCCTGTCCTATTGTATGCCGGCAAAAAGGTCACAATGAAGAATGAAGGGGTCACAAGAAGATTAACAGGATAGGAAGGAGAAAAAAAGCACATATTTCTGCTATAGAAACTATGAGTATGTATGTGCTTGTTCGCTTTTTTCTTGTTCAAAGTGCCCTGTGCAGTTTTATTAGTTTATATTTGTGTATCTTTGAGGCCTGGCAAGCATGTTAAGTGCATTTCCTTCCCCATCAAACACTTTCAAACCTTTCAAATCTCAAATTGTGCATCATTTGCATCCATGTTTACTAGCTTCTAGCTTCTTTCATGTTATTGCCACTATCTATCCATCAATCAGCAGAATAGCATGCAACTGGTGATAGCAGAGTTTATCATCTGCGTGCACATGCTTGATAAAAACAAAACAGGGACTCACTTGTAAATAAGCGCCAGTGGTCAAAAACTTTAATAACATGACAATTTCACCCTTACAGAGTATCTTATAACTGCCTTAATATCATGTCTGTGTGAACCTCCAGTGGTTTAACATCTCACCTTGCTGCAGTGATGTACATGTTTACCTCAGGGTCCCACACCAGCACAGTTGGTTGCGGTTACAGTTGCAGCAGAGCAACATTTCGGACCGCACCCCAACCGACCACGTAGCAAGTGTTTGGATGCTGTAAACAGGACACGGTGGGCTGTAATTACTGTCAATAGCACGTTTGTTAATTTTCCACTTCGCCCATTGCACAGTTTGTCAGTTCCTGTGTATCAGTTAAAAAGATTTCACCACATAACACATCCTGTTCAGTTTGGTTTGATGGTGATAACAAAAAAAAGAAGAAAAAAAAAGATTGTATTTTTTTTTACCAGATCAGCAATAAGAACTTAACTGCCAATCATGTTGTTGTTTTAATGAGTAAAGCAACGGAAGCAAAGTTGTTAAAACCTTCAGGCAAACAGGCGGCTTTTATCCGGCCGAGGCGAAGTCAAACAGAGAGGCATAAAAAACAAACACAGGAGCCACTTGTTGAACGGCGTGCAGGCTTTCACTGTTTACCTGTGCCCTTCTGTACCTATTTGAACAGGTGTCATTGTGTGTGTGAATGGGTGTGCACATTAGATAAACTACAGTCAATTATTGTTGAGGTCCTATCCTGACTTCAGAGACAAACTCACTGTAACTCAATAGGCGTGGGTGCCTATTGAGTCCTCCTCTCCTCCGCTGTCTTCCTCCACTTCTTCTGTGTCTCTGTCATCTGTTTGTTCCACTCCCTCCACTCTCCTTTTGTCCCTGGCCTCAGTTTATCGCCTCATCCCCTGAAGGGGGCTAAAACGGGGGAATTTCCTAAAAGATAATCCTCCTGTTTTTCAGAGGAAGCGGTAGAAAAGAGAAGAGGAGGAGGTGGAAGAAGAGGAGGAGGAGGAGGATGAGAAGGGGGTATGCTGATTCACTTGGGAGCTAAAGACAATGTTTACCTTCCGCCTCGGGATGGAGTTGCTGGCTGTGAGACAATAACTTAACCGTGCAAGATAAAATGATAACAGGCATGCAGTGCACAGAAAAAGGTATTGAGATCCCGAAAGCCAAGATTTATACTTTTGCACAGAAGCAGAGAACATTTCTGTCTTGTCAGGGTTTGGGAAGATTTGTGAAACAGCATCCAGAGCCTGAGGGGGGGACACTGAAACTCTCCACTGACACTCAGACTCATAAACTTCCTCTAGAATTACCAGCTTTTTAATGGGAGTCTGGTTTATCTGACCTATTCAACAAGCAGGGAAACTCTTAAATGGACCAAAAACATTATTGAGCAGTTAAAAGGGCCAGTTCACCCAAATTACAACCCCTGCTGTCTTTTTTTTTTTTTTTTTACCTAGTAAAACATAGTTCCAGTGAAACACTGTTGACAGCATGTTCTGGGGGATTATCCAGAGTAACAGGAACATTGTTTCTGGGAAGAGAAGTTGTTGAATGTGTGTTTTTTTTAATGCCGTGAGCACCAGAAACACAATTTCACTAATCTGAACACTAATTCAGACTTTAACACAGTCCATAAGTGCCTTAATGACTGGACATGTGTTTAATGTGCTTATACTGTTTTATTCCTATCATGCTTTTAGGTGTGTGTTTACATAATTTTAATGTAGTTTCAGTTTAACATGTTTTAATTGGTTTAATTTGGTATGTTTTAATAGTTATTTTATTACCTCCATACTTTTTATTCAATCTTTTTTTAATTGTTCTTACTGCAATATTCTTTTATTTTCACTTTAACCCTCCTGTTGTCCTCGAGTCAAGGAAGGAAGGGAGGAAGAAGGAAGAAAAGGAGGGAGGAAGAAGGAAGGAAAGGAGGGAGGAAGGAAGGGATGAAAGTAAAGAAGGAAGGGAGGAAGGAAGGAAAGAAGGACAGAGGAAAGAAGGAAGGAAGGAAGGTAGGAGGGAGGGAAGGAGAAAGGAAAAGAGGAAGGGAGGAAGGAAGGAAAGAAGGACAGAGGAAAGAAGGAAGGGGGAAGGCAGGGGGGAGGAAAGAAAGAGAGAAGGAGGGAGGGAGGAAGGAAGCAAATAAGGAAGGAAGGAAAGAAGGAGGGAAGAAAAGGGGATGGAGGAAGGAAGGACAGAAGGAAGGGAGGAAAGAGAGAAGGAGGGAGGAAGGACAGACGGAAGGAAGGAAGGAAGGAAAGTCAAAATAGACGGGGTCAATTTGACCCGTGAGGACGACAGGAGGGTTAAAACATGCTATGTAAATAAAGTTGCATTGCACTTATATTTGAGGAAGAGGCAGAATTATTTTACCTAAGTCTCAAAACTTAGATAAATATAACCACAACTATCTGTGTGATTAGATACCAAGATAAGTACGTTTCTTTTCTTCTTTTTTGGTTAATGGTTTTACTATTTTTGTTGTTTTGTTTCTTGCTTTCATGTTACTTTAGTTAATGCAGAAGAACCAACTACAGCAGCTTGAGGCCAAAGCCAACATTAAAGCACCTTAAACTAGATGCTGCCTTCAACTGACTCCTATTTTAAAATTCATCATCTTCTCTCCAGAAATACAAAAAAATGAGTCACTATGGCCTCAATCTATTAGGGCCCTTACATGAGTGTGTTGCCACCATTTTTGGAAATTATTGCTCAGTTATTTTATATATTTATTTATTGGTTATTTGAATCTTCATAGTTGTTTTGATGTCTGCTGTGTGGGACTTGACAGCTGTGATTGACAGTTGGCTCACCTGCTGTTCTCCCCGTTTCCAGGACTTGAAGTTGAATGTTATTTAATTACAATACCTGAAATAAAGCTTAAGTAGCAGGGCTGGTTTCCAGAGCATGAGAGACAACTCATTATTTGGAAGGTACTATAGCTCCAAACTAAAAAGGTGACACTGACCATAAGCTGCTGCTCTGGGCTTCAAACCGGCTCTATTTTGCAAATGTAAAGTGCTTTTTAAATTAAATGTATTATTATTATTATCATTCTTGTTATTATTAATACAAACCAATGAGTGACACACCCATCTTTACATGCAGTCTATACTCGGAAGATCAGATGAAAACTAGCAGATGTTTGATATTTAATAAAAGCTCAGTATCAGCCAATCAAATCAATATATATCACAAAATAACACATATGTCTGCCACTGCTTTCATAGCCTGTAAATCCAATGACAAACACAAATAAACACACACACACACACACACACACACACACACACACACACACACAGATCAGCAGTAAACCGTGACCATGCGCTGGCTCGGCGGCAAGTGAACAACCCCGGCTGTAAGAGCTCCTTCCTCAATATCAACAGGAAGCCCCTCCTCCAGGAAACTATTAACAGGTTATAGGATCATGTTGACAACGCACTAAAGAGACACACACACACACACACACACACACACACAAATCTGGGTTTACAGTTCACTGGTGTGTGCTGTATAAAACGAGGCCTGTGTGCACTTAATGAGATGGAAGTGGAAGTGAAGGTGGAAATTGGTCGTTAAGCGTTTGCATGTGATTTTCTCCTCCTGCTTTTGTACACAAAAGCTTTTGCAACTGGGTTTGTTTGTGTGTTCCTGTGTTTCCACTCTTATGGAAACCAAGTAAGTGTTTTTTAGGAGCTTCAGGGGGAAATTTCTGCACTGTGAGATCATTTTTTGGGCAGTCCACAGTTGTTTAAAGAGTCGGTTTTGTTGGATCAAGGAAGGAAGGGAGGAATGAAGGAAGGAAAGGAGGGAGGAAGGAAAGGAGGGAAGAAGGAAGGGAGGAAGGAAGAAGGAAGGAAAGGCGGGAGCAAGGAAGGAAGGAAAGGAGGGAGGAAGTAAGCAAAGGAGGGAGGAAGGAAGGACAGAGGAAATAAGGAAGGAAAGAAGGAGGGAGGAAGGAAGGAAGGAAGCAAAGGAGGGAGGAAGGAAAGACGGAGGAAAAATGGAAGGAAGGAAGGTAGGAGGGAGGGAGGGAGAAAGAAAAAAAAGGAAGGGAGGAAGAAAGGAAAGAAGGACAGAGGAAGGGAGGAAGGTAGGGGGAGGAAAGAAAGAGAGAAGGAAGGAAGGAAGGAAGGAAGGAAGGAAGGAAGGAAGGAAGGAAGGAAGGAAGGAAGGAAGGAAGGAAGGAAGGAAGGAAGGAAGGAAGGAAAGAAGGAACAGTCAAAACAGACGGGGTCAATTTGACCCGGGAAGACGACACGAAGGTTAAAAGTTGAGAAATTGAGGCTTCTCTCCAAACTGCAGATTTTCAAACCTTCCATTATTTTTTTTTTTACACTTTTTGCCTCAAAAGTTGAGCTTCAGAGTCCATTCTTAAACCTCGGAAAGAGAAGATCACAAAACCATCGCAGCTCAATTTCCATTGACTCACTCGTTCTGGAGCTTTTAAGACATTGTGATATAGTCGAAATCTCCGGGACAAAAATTGGTTCATGTGTCAAGTTCAATTTGAGATTTTAGTGATTTTCTTTTCACTTCCTCTCTAATTTACAGGTCTTGCTGACTTCCATCTTCAAATTTCCTACATGTCCCAAAAAAATGGAAAAATGTGATAATAGAGAATTAAAAACTGTTACACGTGAAAAATATACAATAGTGGGACACAGCTGATTGTAATGAATATACATGTGGTTATTTTATATGACATTGCTGAAGTGTAAGACTATTAGAAAACATCATTAATGAAAAGGTAACGCCTAACAGATTAGCATAAATTTGCCATATTGTGATATAGTTTACCGTAATATATAGATTTAAACTATTCACCTGAGCATCATATATCATCTCATATCATACTCTAGCTGCCTATCGTTCAATCTATCATATTGGTGAAACAATAAAAGCTATAAAACTAAACTGTAGCTACAAACATCTGGACATGATGTCACATTTATGTCAGACTGAAACTTAAAATGCTCCAATAGCTGCCAAGTCCAATCCCTAATTTTTAATCATAAATCATCATTAAATTGTCTAGTGGTGGTCCATGTATTACAAGTCTGTAGAAATATGTATAACAATAACTGTGGATATAGCCGAGAAAGAAGAAGTAGAAAAATGAGGATGCTGATCCAAAATGATTCTGTCTTTTTTTAAATTCACCCATGTATACATTTTGTCTTTTTATGCTGCATGAAACCGCAGATGTACCACAGCTGTGACATCCTCCTGTCTGCTGTGGGTGAAACTGGACCCGTCCTCTCTCAGCGGACCGCTCCTTCTTATGTAACCGGGAGAGAGAGAGAGAGAGAGAGAGAGAGGAGAAAAAGATGATGCAGGACTCAGGAGGAGGAAAACCAGTAAAGCCACATAGGAAGGAGAGGATGTGGTGGGGAGCGCAAACTGCAGCCAGTGGAGAGCTCCCCCCTTTGTGTGGCTTTTTTACTGCTTCCTCCCGACCCGTCCGCATCGCTCACCACATCTCTGCCACTTGGAAAAACATAAACAGCTAAAGTCTCCACGCTGGGCAGAGAGCAAGCCAAAACATTTGAGAGTCACTGCCGGTGGAGACGAGAGGAACTGTGACACGTATCACATGTACGAGCTGTGTGGAGGCCTAACCCTCACATACTGTTCATATTCTGACTCATAATTAGTCTCTACGCCAATGAATCCCCCATCAATGTTATAGTATGGTAGAGCATTTTAAGACTACAACATGTTTGAATGCTGATTTTTTAGTTATTTTAAATAAAAACAGGTCAAATTTGTACATTTGCATGTGTAAAAATGTGTATTAACTACACACAAATTTAAAAAAATGATGCATTTTATTACCATATATGTATACTGTGGGTCACATAAGGAAAGTCCGGTTAAAATAAATGTGTATTAGGTGTTCTCAAGTGTTAAAGTGGGTCAAATTGGACCCTGAACAGTATGTAAGGGGTTAAAAAAGATGTGTGTAAAATATGAATACTAATGCTAAGTCAAAATGTTAAAGATACTAAATCGTAACTTTTAGGAACCCAATCAATATATTGAGATAGTAAGTCAGAGTCTATGATACTGAAGTCAAATTAGGTGTATTTTATGAGATACAAAGCCCTAATATATATATGTGTGTACACTTTTGACATTCAAAGTTTTGTGAATGTTTTAAGGTTTGAATGGATAAGTGGTATCTAAGAAATTGAGCTTTAAAGTGACAAAAATCCCAAATGAGTTGGATCTAATTCTCTTATAGACCGCCGTTATATAAAATTTGATGGTTAAAAGTTAAAATCAGTGAAATATCCTAGAAAAAACAAAAAAGTAACACAATGCACCCACTGAATGAGCTTCACAGTTTGACATGTGAACGGGGTTTTATCTAACACAAAGGAGGAGGAGGAGGAGCAGGAGTTCAAAAGGTCCAAAAAAATGTATGGAATGTGGATCAAAAAGAAGGAGCAGCGCTGGAAAACACCATATCTGAAGAAATGTTGTGATTGCTGAAAGCTGAACAAAATCTACCCGGATTAATGTTGCCTACATGTGGGATCGAACCTGTGGCCTCATGTTTGTAAAAACAACAAAGCTACTCACTGAGCCAACATGCGACACGACAAACACAAAGTAAACAAGACAGATTTTCTAATTTAGACTTTTAATTGCATAAAGACATAACATTGTTATACTTTGAAAGGGAGCTGCTGTGCCAATATATTATAATGTTCTGGTACATATTGCTCATCTGTGTTTGTGAGGTAAAGGCAGGTTTTAGATTGTGAATGAAACCTGAAAGTTTGAGGTGACAAAGGGAGAGGGGTGTTTTTGCAGTCTCAGCGAGAAGATTGGGAGCACCTGTGTTTTTACCTTTAACTCCACTGAGTGCTGCCCTTACATGGGTTCAAACTCAAACCTTTGGATCTTCAAGGGGCGCAGAAGTGGCTTAAGAAGACTGTTTTTACATGCATATCGAGCTCAATATTAAATAATGATATTGAAGAGTGCTGGAATTGAATGATGCTACATGATAAACATACAAATCAAACTTTGTTCATGAGATAAATGCAATAAGGAGCAATGCCTCTAACAGGGAAGGCTGACCACCATGTTGAGGAAAAATTGATTTGCTTAAAATGAAGCTACTAGGTCAGAGATTTGAACACTTATAGTAGTAGTGGACCAGCTGAGCATGAGGAAGAACATGCATGCAAAGTTAAAAGGAATGTAGAATTTGTAAGTTTAAGAAAGGAGGAGAGAGAGAGGAAACTGATCTGCCTATCAATCAAGGTGACTCCAAAAGAAATGTATTTATATTTTAAGAGAAAGGAGGCTTGTGTCAACGTTTTAAAGGTGCAATGTCTGCTTGAGGATTTTAAATTGTAGGAGTGAGATGTGTTAGCATTGTTTTTTCTGGCCTAAGAAAAACAACATTGTTCTCCTCTCTGCTTTATCGTGATACACTGGTGAGATTTTTAAGAATGCTGTGACATTTTGATGTCTAAAAAATTTAAATTTAAAATAGCTGGAAAATGATAGAAAACAGAAAAAGTAATAACACACCTGCTAAAAAAGCTGCGCAGTTTGACAGTTCAGTCGTTTTTTCTAACACAAAGTATGATGCAGTTGAAAAGATCCTTAGAAAATGTAAAGAAGGTGGAAAAAGACAGAATAATAAAAAAGTGAATAATAGAAAGCAGTGAAGATAATTAACCCTCCTGTTGTCCTCGAGTCAAGGAAGGAAGGGAGGAAGAAGGAAGGAAGGGAGGAGGGAAGGAAGGAAAGGAAAGAAGGAAGGGAGGGAGGGAGGAAGGAAGGATGGAAGGGAGGAAGGAAGAAGGAAGGAAAGGAGGGAGGAAGGAAGGAGGGTAGGAAGGAAGGAAATGAGGAAAGGAGGGAGGGAGGGAGAAAGGAAAAGAGGAAGGGAGGAAGAGAGGAAAGAAGGAAGAGAAGAAGGAATGATGGGGGAAAGAATGAAGGAGTGAGGGTGGGAGAAAGGAAAAGAGGAAGGGAGGAAGGAAGGAAAGAAGGACAGAGGAAAGAATGAAGGGAGGAATGAAGGACGGAGGAAAGAAGGAAGGAAGGACGGTAGGGGGGAGGAAAGAAGGAAGGGAGGAAAGAAAGAGAGAAGGAGAGAGGAAAGAATGAAGGGAGGAAGGAAGAAAGGAAGGAAAGAAAGAACAGTAAAAACAGACGGGGTCCATTTGACCTGGGAGGACGACACAAAGGTTAAAGTGTGGTGGCTGCAATTAGCTTCACACTCATTTTGGTTCAATACATAAAATCGCAACATTTCTATTTAATATTGTACATGATCCCTCGCAAATAAATAAATAAACAAATTCTTATCAAAAGAAAAAAATATGTATGCCAATAACATTAGAGCAACATAGTATCTCATTTATTCATATACATTATATTAATATGAGGATGTGTATGTGAGGCAATATGGATCCAATCAGATTACGATGAAAAACGTTATTGCTAAAGAAACCGACTTCTAAAAAATATGCTAATGCAACACACACACACACGCATACGCACACGCGCACACGCACACGCACACACACACAGTTCATGCAGCAGACAAGCACCATCTGTTTCCATAGCTGCAGCTGTCTCGATTGGATGTAACATCCATATCAACACACACACATACACACAGACAGCGCTTGGCTACACAGCTGGATATCCTTACGAGGTGAGGAGAGACATGGAGAAAATATGTAACAAAGACACACACACACACACACATACACACACACACACACTCTCCCTCCTCCACCTAAACCAAATCCTGATTAAGCCACTGACCCCTGAGAAAGACCACCAAGGTGGAAAATTTAGAGTCTCACACACACATGTCCAGCAGTCTCGGGTTAAGCAGTGCAGCTCAGACTGTGTGTTTGTGCTTCCTGCAGTGTGAGGGGAGGGCGAGGTCATCCTCATGTGAAGAGCACAGGTGATCCATCCGACTCGTCGCTCTCCGATCTCCGCCTCTCCCCCGACACTCGCACGTCCCTGAGAATCCGGGATTGGAAGCTGAGACACTCCTTCAGCTTGTCCTCAGTCAGGGTGAGACGCTCCTCCAGCACCGAGACCGTCTGTGTGAGTGGAAAGAAGTGGGGGGGGAGAGGGTGTATAATTATTATAAAGAAGCCAAAGAATAATTATAGAAGGAGAAAATCAGGAAAGCAAAGATCAGTCTGAGTGCCTTGAAATCAATCCTGTCACCATCATGGAAAAATAACATAAAAGGAAAAGAGAGACAGAAGTGGCTTCTTTGTTCTGGTGACACACTGCCATGTTTTTTCAGGACAGCGACACTTTGACCTGTTATAACCGAGTTGCTCTTGGCATCAAGGCCAGAGTATGAAATCGTTTAATAGGTGAAATCTCCACTTTGACAGATAAATAAAATTAATTTTAAGTTCACTATGTTTACTTTTTCCTTTCTTTCACTGGTGCGATTATTATTATCTTCATCATTATATATTATTTCCTTCTTCTTCTTCTTCTTCTTCTTCTTCTTCTAGCTTCTCTTGTCAGGGGTTGCTACAGCAGATCATCCATTTCCACTTCCTCCTCCCTCCCTCCCCATATCCATAAACCTCCTCTTTGGCCTTTGTCTTTTCCTCTTGCAACCATCAGCATCTCATTCTCACTTCTCTCACTTTGTCTCCAAACCGTCCAACCTGAGCTGTCCCTCTATAATAATCTCATATCCTAATCCTGTCCATTCTCATCACTCCCAACGAACATCGTCCTGTCTGTTCCACCCACTGCATCCTCTACAGGAAACTTAACCCTCCTGTTGTCCTCGAGTTGAGGAAGGAAGGGAGGAAGAAGGAAGGAAAGGAACAAAGGGAGGAAGAAGGAAGGAAGGAAGGGAGGGAAGGAGGGAGGGAGGAAGGGAGGGAGAAGGAAGGAAAGGAGGGAGGAAGGGAGGAAGAAGGAAGGAAAGGAACAAAGGGAGGAAGAACGAAGGAAGGAAGGGAGGAAGGGAGGGAGAAGGAAGGAAAGGAACAAAGGGAGGAAGAAGGAAGGAAGGAAGGGAAGGAGGGAGGAAGGAAGGGAGGAAGGGAGGGAGAAGGAAGGAAAGGAGGGAGGAAGAAGGAAGGAAAGGAACAAAGGGAGGAAGAAGGAAGGGAAGGAGGGAGGAAGGAAGGGAGAAGGAAGGAAAGGAACAAAGGGAGGAAGAAGGAAGGAAGGAAGGAAGGGAAGGAGGGAAGAAGGAAGGGAGGAGGGATGAAAGAAGGAAGAATGAAGGAAAGGAGAGAGGAAGGAAGGAAGGGAGGAAGACGGAAGGAAAGGAGGGAGGGAGGGAGGGAGGGAGGGAGGGAGGGAGGGAGGGAGGGAGGGAGGGAGGGAGGGAAGGAGGGAGGGAGAGAGTGAGGGAGAAAGGAAGGTAGAATGAAGGAAAGGAGGGAGGATGGAAGGAGGGAGGTAAGAAGGAAGGAGGGAGGGAGGGAGAAAGGGAAAGAGGAAGGGGGGAAGGAAGGAAAGAAGGACAGAGGAAAGAAGGAAGGGAAGAAGGTAATGGGGAGGAAAGAAAGAGAGAATGAGGGAGGGAGGAAAGAAGGAAGGAAGGAACGAAGAAAGGAAGGAGGGAAGGAAAGAAGGAGGGAGGAAGGACAGACGGAAGGAAGGAAGGGAGGAAAGAAGGAACAGTCAAAACAGACGGGCTCAACTAGACCCGGGAGGATGACACGAAGGTTAAAGGACAAATACAGGAGACTTACATTCTTAGATTCACTCGCATGTGAAACGGCCCAAATCTCAACTTTTAACTGATTTATTCTCACGTTAAACAAACTCATATATTCTTTTACATTTCAGCTCTATATTTACATTTTCTCCACCTCTACTCTGTTTGTGCCTACATCAGTTCCTTTCATTTCTCTAATTCACAATCTTTTTTTATACTTCTCAAAGAAAGTTAATACATATACACAACATAATACTGTTCAATAAACTACTTATAATTAAAAATAATAAAATGTTAAATAAAAAAAGCTGAAATTGGATACAAAAGAAAATCATTAAATAAATTGAATACACAATCTTCCAGTGACTCATACTGCTTAAATAAACTAAATTATTATATTAGTTATTAGCCTTCGATGCTCGCTCCTCTACCTGACCTTCATTAAGTGACTCCTGTGTTTGTCTTTTATTTTTTCACCTTTTTGCTGATATAATCTTTCAAAACTAAACTGTTGACACACTTTCCAAATTTGTATTTTTGTTTCCCGTCCATGTCTGATTCACCATTTCCCATTTTTATGATGCTTTTTTGGGGCATTTGACACCCAACGCCATGTCGAACCTTTACTTATAACTAACCTGGGTGAGAATATCCAACTGTTGAACAATGTGCCGCAGCGTAGAGTTCAGACTCGATGGATGACCAGAGAGATCTTCAAGTGGCTGCGTCTGCCCTCTCTCCTCTTCCTCTTCCTCTCTCCTCCCTCTTCCTCTCCTCCTGGCCCCAGTCTGGCTCCCGGCTATCAATCCTGACCTTCCGACACTTTCTTCCCCCGTCCATCCTTCAAATCTTGAACCGGCGGCGTGATGTGCCGGCACACCGTTGGAGTGGTGAGTGTTGGCGGAGACCTGCGTGGGCGTCAAATGTATCCGACTGCTTAAGAGCTGGAGGTGGAAAACGAGAGAGACAGAAAAGACTGATCTTCAGCTGACTGATTTTCACTGCATTGTGTGCTCCTATTATACATTTTTTGCAGGTTTTTTTCTTTGACTTAAGTGTTGTGCTCTGCCATGAATCTGGTCTTATTAAATGTATTGTATCCCCCAAGTCGCCCACATTTAATCAAATCCTCATTTTGACATCCGGACATTTAATTGAGGACGTGTCACCGGAAAAAAACCCATTACAGAGTCTTCAAGCCTGATACAAAACTCTACTGAAAGTGAACAGGAAGCAAAAAGAGACCTTGAAATATTATATTGCAATATTAATTGAAGAAACTGTCTCTTTTGTAAAATTTGTTGGTATACTGCTGACCGCTGACTTTTAAAGACCTTCAAATTGAAAGAAGTTAATAGTAAGAGTTATGCTGTTAAAGTAAAAGTGAAGTAATTATCAGTAGGAAAGAAAGTGTCTGTTAAATTGAGTTGAAATTAGTTCAAGAGTGACTTTCGGTGTACGTTGTAAAAGGAGTTTGTAATTGAGAGGAGTTGAAGTGTAAGTGCAGTATAAGTGGGGAAAAGAGTTAAAGTGTCTGAAAGCAGCTGAAGTATCACTTAATGTTTAAACACGTTAATCAAGTGAAGTAAGAAGAAAGAAAGAATTTAGCACTAAAATATTAAAAGATATTGACTTGATTTGATGACCGAAGCCTCCTGTAAACTCACTGAATAAACTTTTAAAAACATTTTTGATTTCATCCTTCATCACTTACATTGAAAGTGAATTAACCCTCCTGTTGTCCTCGAGTCAAGGAAGGAAGGGAGGAAGAAGGATGGAAGGAAGGGAGGAAGGAAGGGAGGAAGAAGGAAGGAAGGGAGGAGGAAAGAAGTAAGGATGGAAGGGAGGAAGAAGGAAGGAAAGGAAGAAGGAAGGAAAGGAGGGAGTAAGGAAGGAAGGAAGAAGGAAGGAAAGGAGGGAGGAAGGAAGGAAAGGAGGGAGGAAGGAAGGAGGGTAGGAAGGAGTGAAAGGAGGAAAGGAAAGAAGGAAGGGAGGAAGGAAAGGAAGGAAGGTTGGAGGGAG
The DNA here is from genome assembly GCF_963691925.1 of Scomber scombrus. Taxonomy (NCBI): domain Eukaryota; kingdom Metazoa; phylum Chordata; class Actinopteri; order Scombriformes; family Scombridae; genus Scomber; species Scomber scombrus. Next base: position 5,047,517 of record NC_084975.1, on the reverse strand, counting down.
GAAGGAAAGGAAGAAGGACAGAGGAAAGAAGGAAGGGAAGAAGGTAGGGGGGAGGAAAGAAAGAGAGAAGGAGGGAAGCAGGAAGGACAGATGGAAGGAAGGAAAGGAGGGAAAGAAGGAAGGGAGGAAGGAAAGGAAGGAAGGTTGGAGGGAGGAAGGAAAGGAAGAAGGACAGAGGAAAGAAGGAAGGGAGGAAGGTAGGGGGGAGGAAAGAAAGAGAGAAGGAGGGAAGGAGGAAGGACAGACGGAAGGAAGGAAAGGAGGGAAAGAAGGAAGGGAGGAAGGAAAGGAAGGAAGGTAGGAGGGAGGAAGGAAAGGAAGAAGGACAGAGGAAAGAAGGAAGGGAGGAAGGTAGGGGGGATGAAAGAAAGAGAGAAGGAGGGAAGGAGGAAGGACAGACGAAAGGAAGCAAGGGAGGAAAGATGGAGTCAATTTGACCCGGGAGGACGACACGAAGGTTAAGAAGGGAATCATTACAGCAAGAACAATAAGTGTCAATGTTCATTTTGGAACCTAACTATTATTTTAGGACAGACTTTAAAAAAAAAAAAATATATATATATAATATAAAAGAGAAAGTTGATGTTTATTAATTAAAAGGAGTCGGCTTGAGTTTCAGTGTGAGTTGCAATGCGACTGCTGAATAAGTGTAAACACCTGAAAGAGTGAAAATAGAAGTAGAAGTTCAAGTCTTTCACTTTTCATAACTGCTTTTATGTGTCATTAATGTGTGCTATCTCATGCTTTTAGTGTGTTGAGTCACTTATGTAAAGCACCATTGAGTACCTTGAAAAGTGCTCTATAAATAAAATGCATCATTATTATTATTAGTAAAAGGAGTTGAGGTATAAACAGGGGATTTGAGGTGAAGTTTGAAGTGTTGAATAAAATTCCAGCTGTTAATAACGACACCTGAAACACACCATTAACAGATTAATGGATTTGTAAGCATCAATGCTGCTTCATTGTTAAAAAAAGATACAGGAATCAAAACTAGCAGAGAGAGAATAAAGTGTAAGAGTAATTAATTAGCCTGGCTAATATGCCATGGTGATAAATAACGCTATGCAGGGTTAGCCAACTTCCTTCCTGTCTCATTGTTCTCAGTGAAGCAGGCCTTGAGCTTGTTGTAACTTGGCAGACTGAAGGAGGTGGATGACTCACACTGCTGGATTACTGACTGAACAGCAGACTCTGTGACCAATTGACTAACTTGTTGGCTAAAGGAAAGTTCACAAGGTCAGGAAGAGCTACACAACTACAGAGCAAAACAGAGAAAATGTGCTTTATTTTGATTTATTTATTTGTCCTTTATTTTTATGGAGGTTTATTTTTTCTTTTTGCAAGTAAAGAGAAAAAGCAAACAAAAAAGAGGCGTGATGGGAAGACTGAACAAAGAGAGGGAACATTATGTTCAGTTTAACCAGGGACACGTTTTCCTCGTTCATCATTTATCCAGGCAGACACGACAGAGCATGACTTCACATTTAAATAGTTTCACACATGCAAAACAGTCATCTCACAGTGTACAGCCACAGTATTTGAATGGTGGCTGCTAAAAAGCTCATAGTGTTATTAGTGCCTCGCTCAAAAGACACATTATAGTCCTTCACTTTCAGGGCTAAACATTCCCAGCTCAATGAGAGATTCAAACATACTCACTCACTTCCAATTTGACTGCAGAACCAAACAATCAAAGCCTTAGACTGATGATGTTACTAATCCGTATATCTGTTGATTATTTTACAATAAATTGATGGATTGTTTAGTTATTAAGCCTTGCATACTGTTCATAATCAGACTCTTCACAGTATCCCTTCATAATTAGTCTTTACCAAATTTCTGCACAACAAATCATTCACGAATACGTCATCGGTCACAGATAATAAGCGAGATTAATCCTCAATGAAGCTTTCAGAGAGCTGAGAGAGTTTAGACTTCTTGTTTATGGAGAAAAAACATGAACTATATTAAATGTGAAGAATGCAATAGTATTTTTATGTGAATTTTTGAATAAATATGGGTGAAAAACTATATCAAATAATACATATCAGCCGCACTCAAATGTTTTAAGAGTAAAGTAAGAAGTATTTAAAGTATATTTACTGCTTTCAAATGTAAAAATGGGTCAAATTAGACACTGAACAGTATGTGAGGGTTAAAATATCAGAAAATAGTTTTAATGGCTGATCAGAATTTCCCAGGGTCAAAGGTGATGTCTTAAAATAGCTTGTTTCATCTGACAAATGGTTCAAAATCCAAAGACATTCAATTTAAAATAATATTTAAAAATTCAAAAAAATGAGAACACAAACTAGTCATCCCATTTTTGTTAAAACGCTGCCTGCATGTTGAAAGCCGAAGCTTCAGTCTGCTCTAAGTGCGTCATTGGTTACGTTACCACTACTTCCTCCTTGTGCATGACCACAAACGGCCGTCCATTGGTAACATCGATTGCGAAGTTTATTGCTAATGTTGTTCCATAAAGTGTTCAGATTGTCTGCAGCAGACACACTTCGGATCAGATTAAGGCTCTAACATGCTTCAATTTTTCAAGTAAGCGACAAGAAAATGAAGTGAAAACCTATCAGAGCAGAGTGGGAGGCGAGCTTAGAGAGACATGAGCTAAAATGACCCGTTTCAGATGGAAGCTGAACTAAGGAGCTGCATAAAAGATCCATATAAGATAAATAAGGAGTTTTTTTTTTTACTGTAACTCATGCAAAGATATTCCCTTAGATAAATATAGAACTAGAAATGTGAAAAATATTTCCCCTATAATCAATTAATAACTTCAGCCCTGTCTAATTTATCTGCTTTTGCTTCAAACTTTGCACACTCACTCCTAATAACAGCAACAACCATGACACTTTGGACAGCTGTAGTCAGATCGGTGTCTAGACTCGACTCATAAACAGCAAAACGTGAAGCAAAGTTGGGCTTTCGGCCGATGTAATGGTAAAGTGGTGTGTATATATATGTGTGTGTGTGTCTTGAGAAAGGTGGAATGGGGCAGGTGGTGCGTGGAGTGCGCGAAGAGGAGCCAAACGGGGAAAAAATAAATGAGGGATGTGTCAGGAAGATAGAGGAGGAAGGAAGAGGAGGGCGAAGAGGTGGAGGGTGTCACACATTCCTGGCCTAATGCATGGAGCAATCGATTCCGGCTCGCTTCCTGCGCACTGTCCACACTTCAAAGAGAGCGTGGAGGGAGGCAGAAGAGGAAGGAGGGATGGAGGGAAAGAGAGGGAGAAGTGCATGAGTGTGTGTGTAATGAGGAGAGAGGATGAGGAGGAGGGGAAGGGGAAGGGGGGGTTACTCTTAACTCCGGAGTGGAGGTGAACAAAGCTGTCAGTGTGTGGATGGCGAGTCTCTCTTGCTATCCGTGCTTGTTTTCCTCCTTATTTTTTCCTCTCTTTATCCATCCGACCCCCCCTCCTCCTCCTTTCCTCCTCCTTTCCTCCTTAGCCACATCTGGCCAACATCTGCTCAGCTCATTTACGCTGATCCAGATCTCCATCCCTTTGCCCCCCAACCTTCAGCCAGGAAGTTTGGGTGCAATCAAATGTTTAACAGGCAGGATACCCTGGCTGGCCCGAGTGTCAATCAATGTAGAAAACACACACACACACGCACACACACACACACATCAATGCATGACTATAAAGGAGTAAGTATCTTCATATCTTCTAACATAATCACAAGTTAGAAGCACTTAAACATGCTAATTTGTGCTATTTATAGCGTCAGGTATACGCCAGAATGTACAAAAGCATGAGAACATACTGATCTACAGTGCTGTAGTTCATTTAATCAAATGTACTGACTAAAGCCTCGTTATTAACAGCGAGCTCTGTCAGGACACTGTGCCTGAACTGAAGGAAAAAAATAAGTGTAACATGAGATTAATTATTATTATTTCAAGGCGCATAGAGCTAAAGCATGACATCTAAAACAGGAACTTTAATTATAAGGGTAATTTCTGAGATAAAAATCCTCTCTGCCGAGCTTTGTGGAATGTCAGGGGTCATAGCTCGCTGTAACCGCTGTCAATAGTGGCAGGAATGCGCTGCTGGCACGCCGCCAGCCGAGGGTTTTCTGTCCGATGGGAGATGAGTGGGTGGCTAGGTCGGGGTGGCACAGCAGAAACTAGCCGCTGTGATAATAAGAGGCCAGTGGGAGTGACGTGACAGTGGCTCGCCAGCTAATAGCGAGGCGACAATGTCCGTGTTGTTTCTGCGTGGCATTGGGAACGGAGGGCTGCTGTACATCATTACATCCTGCGGGATAAAGAGGCTCTGTGCAGAATGCTTGGTGAAAGATCACTAGGTCAGGAAGGGGTGCTGGTGGAGCGAAAACAAAGAAAAACTTTTTATTATTTTTCATTAATTTTAATGGGTACGCTTCGTGTCGTGACTGAAGCGTTAAATAGTGTTTACAGTTTGCTGAACTTTTTGACTTGAAGTAGATGATAATCAGATGCAAAGTGACAGATGATACCCATTGACATCAGTAAAAGCTCATCAATAATTAAACAATGCTAAAATTTTTGATAAATTTACGTGACAGCAAATTTACTAAATATAGTCATCATGATATCCAAAGAGTAGCCCATGTTGAAATGTTAACAGTGGCTCTGATGTTTACGATCAAAAGGATCCTCAAGAGAACACAGATCAAAAATAACCTCCCCCTTAATTTTAAATTGAATCACAGATGTCTGATCAAAAACATGATTACCATGAGGAACAGAATTAGCTGCGCTCTCTTTTGGCAGGAAACCCTCAGACACAGTGACCCCTTACATAAAAAGCTGTTTGATCTTAATTGAAGGGTCTCTCTGATGTTGTGCCTCCCCTCAGTACCTCCCTCGCTCTACCTGAAGCCATATAGGGCCTGTTTATAACTGATCATTGACAATCCTCCTCATTATGTGAACAAGGATCTTCAAATGCTAATACCTTAAAGTACACTTTTTCATCAACAATCATTTTGTCTACTGTCAGTGTCATTTCAAAGTTGCTCTTCTTGAAAATGAAGCTCTAATTAAAATGTGTTACTTTAAAAAAAAAAAATCCACCCTGCACTCTCTCCCCCACACACACACATTTCATTTGTAGATAAAAAATGTCTCAGGTCAGTTTTAATGGTTGACATCCATATTTGTAAAATGTAAATCAGCATGCTGAGCACGCTTCATAAGGTGGCCTGTCACGCTGGCCAGAGCGTGCTGTCCACAGGAGAGCACACAGATGGGCTCTCGAGCCTCGTGATGCTTTAGTATTCACACTGAGCTGCCTGCCCTCATGATGCTTAGTGCTGCCTGTGTTAAAAAGCTCACGATAATGTGAAAAATATCATAACAGCTACTTAACATAGGAGAACGTGATCGCACAAATTCTGTAAAGTGACACTATGTGACATAAGATTATAATGGTTTCCATCGGTTTCAGATAGAAATACCTCTTTTATACCAAGAGCTGTTTAAGGTTAAAACTCTATGTAAAGACAGCAAGAGAGCAGTATGTAAAACTAATGCTGGACCCATGTGGGGGCATAACAATTTCAGATGTCTGCGGGAGTTACTTTTTATTATTATGAGTACAATATCCTGCTGATTATCACGAGATCAGCATGACATATCCAGGTGGTGAAGTGATGCTGACAGGAAAAAGAGGGATCTTCTTATTTTGGGTGAATGGTAACCAAATCAACAGTAGATGTAGCTTTTCCACTGTCTGGACATGGAAGGTGTGCAGTAGACTAGGACTAAATTGTGCATTAATTAAAATGGCCACAAAAATGGTGACAAGCATGGACGAGATTGGCACAGCTCTACATTGTTGATGAAAAATTCAGAGAAATTTAAAAAAAAACCTACTTCTTCAATTGACATGACCTTTAAGGATAGGTTCCCATTTTTTCAAGTCTGATTAAAAACAACACTCGGATTGAAACAGTTATTGTTCGCTGCAATTGTTCCTCCCAAGTGAGGCAAATCAAGAGGGTATTTTCCAAAGTTACGGGAAAGTGTTTTGTATTGTTTCAAAAACTTGGTTTCAATAAGGAGACACTCACAAGCACCGGAGGGTTTGCACTTCTACTTTTAAGAAGTGCAATAAAATCAAATGCATATTGGTCTTTATAGGAATACATGCTGCAAGAGCTTCTTTGTAACACTATTCAAGGTGTAAACATGTCTCTTTAGCGCAGCTCAGTGAGCAGATACACAAAACCACAGTCAAATGATTCATATTTGAGAGCTCTTTCAGCAGAGTGGTGTGAGCGCTTTAAACAATCAGCCAATCACACGGTTCTTGTGGGTGTTTCACTTTGTTGCTCGCTGTGGCACGCACACAGGAAACTGACGATTAGCAACCGTCAAGCTCAATCCATTAAGAGTGTGGTAAAGAAACCACTGTTTTACTTCCTCCTGAGCCTTTTATCCAGTATGTCATGGCAGCAAGGCTTTACCTGAGAGGCAAAGGAATTTTAAAAAATGAGCCACATTAAAAATCATTGTGTGTGTGAGTGGGTCAGTATATCTTTCATATGGACAATGTTCAGATTCATGTATACTGGATTTAAAAAAAAAAAGTTGTTATATGTCTTTCAAACCGTTATTTATCAGAGTAGTGTGTACCCATCACATAACCTCACCACTCCTTTCCTCTATTAGACTGATGGCGTGGTGACTGAAATTGGTCCTGTGATGGGAAGGGAGCGTTTCCTGGTCACAGGATGCCATGTAATGCCTTTAATAAAGCAGGCTCCATGGAGGGAGGAAATCCTTGTTAAAAATCAAAGGAGGCATTAGCTGGCCTTGACCCTCTCCGCCCCGGGTTTCACTTTTTCTATATTTGCACACCAATACGCAGTTGCACACGCAAGCAAATAATCAAGCACGCACACACGTCAGGCAAACATTACTGGTGGCACATACGCACGATCGCTATCGCCTGCCAGTGCTAATCCTTACCAAGAGACACACACAAAAACAAATATCCTCTTAACAACTACCACCATATACACACACACACAACTCGCACAGCTGGAGTCACTCTCCAAAATTCTTGCCTTGATTGTTAACAACAGTGAGGGCCTTCTTCTCCAGGACACACAATCAAATAGCCTCTCACGCTTGGAAAGACTCTTGGTGGCGTTAAACCAAAAAACGGCACTACATTTTCAGTCCGCACCGTAGTCCAGGGTGGCCAGTTTGACTAATACTCTCATGAGTGTGAAGGCTTATCAGACACCAGAACACTACACAGTGCTTAACGGGACTTTGCAACTCTTTAACAACTCTATCACGGCCACAATCATCTTATCTTCTGCCAGGTTCGATTGCCAGCCGAACAACCCTACATGTCTTTGCCAGAGACCTCTGTGTTGTCAAAAGCAGTTCCAAAGCGGATGCTGTGTTTAAAAGTAGAGAGTGCTCATCGTGCTCCAACTCCTCACCGAAGGAAATTCACATCCCAAATTGCAGTTTTTGTAAGCAGGGGTCAGTTTGCCAAAACCCCTGCTTTGAAGGTGGTGGGCCCAACGTTGCTGTTAGAGACACAGGAAATAAAAACATCAACAGTACAATGCAGCATCACTCTAAAACACCAATTTAATGCAATTCATGCCTTGCAGCTTTCATTACATGTTTATGTAATATCAAACACACACAAAAAAAGGAAATTTTAAGCACTGCATCACAGATGTGGAATGAAAACTGAAATGACGGCCACTCTGTTGATGCAGCGGAGGAACCAACAGGTTGTCCAGTGAAAACAAGAAAAACCTGGCTCAAATTTAGCCAATAAAACATGTGCAAACACACATTCCTGGTAGATTACCGTGTAATGTGAACACTCTACAGTATTTCGTCTGTTTACCTCGCGATCATCACCGAAAAAAATAGAAACGATTGCAGCCACGATAACTTTCATGTCTCACAGTATAGTATAGTAACCTCTTTCTGGTGTTTTTGCATCTGATAAGCCTTCAAACTCATATATTTATTATTCAAACTGGACTTCCTGGATTATATTTCATCGTTTTGCTGGTACCTGAAGGAACATTCCCCTACCAATATAGCTGCTGGCATTTTAACACAGGCTTGTTTTTAGTCTGAATGTGCTAAATCTTAGCAGGAGTAGTAGAATATCTATTAGTATCAGTAGTAATAGTGACAGTAGAAGTATCTGCATACATTTCAGCAGTAGTATGTGTTTGTAGCAGTAGAAGCAGAAGCAATGGTAGTTAATGTTAGCGCTAATAGCAGTAGCAACAGTATTAATCGTCAGTGTACAAGCTGACTACTGAAAGCTGTCTACAGTTGAATCAAATATAACAGTCTTTAAAAAGTAACCTGCTTCATGTGTGGTAATGAGCAGACACACACACACACACACACACACACACACACACACACACACACACACACACACACACACACACACACACACACACACACACACACACACACACACACACACACACACACACACACACACACACACACACACAATATCCTCTTCCCCTCCCCTCCACTCCTAACCTTTAACCTTAAACAGGAAGTTAGGTTGCAGGTAGAACTGGAAAGAGATCTGAAGCGCCTGTTTCCTGTCGGTCCTGCCAAGATGCCACATCAGAGGACTGATTTTTCCATTCATGTCTGTCACACCTAATTGTCATGTATCCAGGTGCTCTATCAGCGACCGCACCATGACATTGTATCTCTTCAAAAAACACACACACACACACACACACACACACACACACACACACACACACACACACACACACACACACACACACACTGTTAAGGATGTTCACACCCACGTATGGACACGTGAGGGCGAGCAAAACATTAGCAGTCACATGAAGACATACGCACATATACAAGTCATTTAACTTCACGATTTTGCACAAACCACTGATCTGATATAACAGTGTTTTTGTCAGAAGTGCAAAAACACTGACTTCTTTTTCTTTCTTTTAAAGGCGCAGCTGAAAGATGATCAGAAAGCCGAGCAGGAAACCAAGGAGGTTCATGTGGCTCTGAGGAAGCGGATACATCCTCTTTATTTCTCACCCTCCCTCTCTCCTTCTCACCCTCTATCTGTCTGTCTCTGACATCCGCACAGCAGCCAGCCACCCACACACTCAGACGAAAATATAGTGCTCAGCGGCAGATTGCCATTAAATACAGTGTGTTTTCTGACCACATCACACCCACATGACTGGGGACAGTAAACACCTCAACCAAGGCCAGTAAAAAAACGTCGTCCTGCCATGGTTCGATTGCAGCTGAGCAGGATGTCTAAAACTCTGGTATACACACACAAATGCATGAGCATGCACACAGTTATACGCAAAAGCTAAAAGCACACAATTGCAAACGTTGACACACGCCAAGACAGTAACCTCAAAAACAAAAAAGTACACCCTGGATGGCTCACAAACAACACAGTCATACACGAACACTCAGTGGAGCTTGCAATCACACACATGAAAGCACGCACACACACACCAAACCAAGAATACTGTGCGTTTCTTAGCACACACGCACACACACACACATTACAAGGACACACGCAATTAAGCAATCCGCATGTGATGAGAAGCCAAAACAAACAGAGACACACCATAATGCTCCTTAAATGCAAACATAACTGAATGAATGTGCTGCAAACTACTGAATGAATGCAGGGCAGCAGCCGTTCATTCATAACAAATGCTAATGTCCCTCATTCTGAGGCTTTATGCAACAACAGGATTTTTCCTGCATAGAGAATTTCTAAGCGGCCGCCTCCGTCAATTTTCAGGCTTCCTCCGTCCCCACGGGTCCTTTAAAAACCATAAACATCTTCAAACATATATATTTTTTGTAGCTCAAAGTCCGAAGATACATTCAAATGTCATTTTTAAGAGGGGAGGCACTTAATTTTGTAATGTACAAAAATGAGGATCACAAACTACAAACTACAAACCACAGCTTACATTAATATGAAAATACAAGTTCATAGAAGCATGATGAGAATCTTTCCTAATCTGCAAAATGCAGGTTTTTTAAAATTTGTATTGATGCTCCCATGCTCTCAGATATTTTCTGATAACTTGTAAGATTCCACTGATCCAGCAGCTACGTTCACATGCAGCCATATCTGCTTCAGAGCTTGAAACTAACAGCGTCCCATTGGTCTGGGAACGGTAGAAAATGTGTTCTGAACTGACAGATATCTTCCTTGGGACACCTCTAAGAGGATAGAGATGTATATATATATATAATTATTTATTTAAAAATATCACTTAGCAAATGACAAACTGAACTGAGTGCCTGTCTACAATGAAGCGTGTCTTCTCATGCTGTTAAAACAGTTACTATCACGTTCTGCCTACTCATCGCAAGATCTGAAATGTTCCCGCGGTACCGCTCCATCTGTCCCCTCAGTCACAAACCACTTACTGGCACAACCTTTGCAAATATGTTGTGCTGCTTAAACAAAACACATCGCCTCTTGACTGTGAGATGAGTACATTAGCTATAGCACACATTTAGATGATTTTGATATATTATTGTATTATTGTAATCTATTTATAGAATCAGGTGGGTCAGGTCAGAAAAAGTTACATTCTTATAAATAGCGGATGGGTCATGGGTGGTGAAATAATACATCATTAATGAGGATTAATAACATTCTCTAAAATGTAAAGATACAGAGCAAAACTGCAGTCTGCTGCTGCTCAGCTTCATTTTTGTCATCAGGATCAAATGATTGACTCAAAAGATGTAAACATACATACACTAATAACAAGAGAGACTGCCTAATTAAAATTGTGCTATTTGAAAGGTTGAGGCAGATTACAGAGAAACTGACAAACACGGGTATCAACGAACCATTGGCATTGGGAGATTGGTACACACACATTTTCAAACTATGAGATACCACCTACCAGGTAGAACCATGAACAGGGGTCCTCTGTTATTGTACCACAGTAGCAGAATTTATTTGAAAATGTACTGAATAACCCTTTATTGTTTGCAAGGACTAACTAACTGCACTATAGATATGCCTGTGCATGGTAATTAATATAAAATCAGTTGTTTATCTGGCTGTATGGCAGTGCAATATAAAGACAGAGACAGAGAAACAAAGATGATATGAGTGAGACATGAGACTCTGAGAAGATTAAGAAATATAGCAGCACATATAGTGGTGCAGAGAGAAAAGAAAAAAAAGAGGAGAAATGATGTATATAAGTGTGAAGATGAACTTGGCAGTCTGACCCACTTCTAGAAAATGAATGAGTGAGCATCTGTCACTGAATCCCACCAAGACTGAAGATGACTCATCACTCGGCACAGCTAACCGCACGAAGAGGGGTAGAGAGAGGTACCGAGGAGACGGAGAGAGAGAAAAGGAGACAGAGGTGCCATCTCTCCAATCAGTCTCGCCCCTTACACCCAGGAGCAAAATGTTCATCATTCTTCTCAGAGGAAATGATGAATGTAAGTCTGCAAATTCACAAAATACTGCAGATATGATGCTGGTTAGATCTTAAAAGAGCCATCGGAAGCTTTAAAGTTGCACTAACCCACAGATAATTATTACCTAACTCTGCAGTCCTCCTCGGCCCTATACTGTGCGGTTAAGTGTCTTTCAGCTCATCGTTTTGGTTTTTCCGGCCCACGACTGTTTATGCACAGTCTCACTGCTCTAATCAACCTGATTTCCTGCTGCAGTGAGCTGGAAACGAAACACCAAAATGGTAGACAGGGTTGGCGACTAATCGGTGAACATATTGGAGCACGTAGGAGTTAAAGAGCCTGATATTTAACTCACAAGTTGGTGGAGATATAACCAGAGCAAAAAAAGAGAGGAAAAAAGTTGACTTACATTAATCAGGTGAACCAGAAACACAACAACAAATAAATGCTAATGTTGCTCCTGTCCCCTGTGCTCCTGTCATATCTGATGGATTTTGAAAATTGGCAGGTGTTTGCTAACACATTCAATGACATTAGGTCAATAATATACATAATATAATACTGCATTTAAAATAAGATGCTTGACACAGTGTTGTGCAAAGAGAAGCTCTCTTTTCTTTAATAAAAATCCTTTCACAGGCTGCTATGAGTCACACTGATAGCTCCTGTGCTCACCAGCTCTATAAATATAAATATTATTTGTCATTTAAAAAGTTGTACATTATGTAACAGCTCTTAAAAGTAATTATGAGGGTGACAAATTAAACTGTGTTAGTACTGTGTAGCATAATGGGTAGAACACAGCAGTTGGGGTCACAGGGTTCCCACTCATGCTAAAAATGGATGCAGTGTTGACAGAAGAAGGCTTTAGATGGAAGCATACTCCAAAAAAAGCAGGTTCAGTGTTCATTATACATGGTCACAACACTTGCAGTGTTGGTGTGGAAACAGGCTTCCAAGTGGATTGTTTTGGGCCCACGAGACAGCAACCGTTATCCCATCCTCTCTTCATTTCCCACTTCTGGTCTGAGGACAACTTCAATGAATCGGTTCATTCAAAGGTAACAAAAACACAATCCTTGTTTTCAGGTGATTATACACTAATGAAAACATAGGCTATTTATTAATATTGTATTCCATTTCTGCCAGTATTTCTGCCAATAGATCCTCCTAAATCATACACACAGGCCCTTTAAGAGGAATGAATCACACCAGAGCACGAGTCGTGATCTGGACCGCTGCCTGGTGAAAAGACCTCATTATCATCAGTTGGCTGGCTGAAAAAACAACAGACTAATAATGAATGGATAACTAACCCTTGATTGGTTTGATTCAAGACACGATGTCAAGGAAAACATTCTTCACATCTTTTGTTTCCGAGTCTGTGAACAGCTGCAAATGTCACAATAAAGAGAGCAAACTCACGAAGCATTAGTTAGATTCAATGTTAGCATAAATCAAAGGCTAAATGTAAAAAATAACACAAAGATTAGTGTGGCACGAAGCACAGATGGCAACGTGTGCAGGTGATCTAATGGATCTGCAATCAGATCTTAGTTAAAGTCACCCAGGACTAAATGTTATTAATCCAGCTCCCTTGAATTCGTGCATATGTGTCTATGTGTCTATGTGTCTATGATCTGGTGTCTCTGTGCAGGGTTTTAAGAGGACACACCACCCGCTTATATAATAACACCATGCCAAAGATGAGTCATCATCATGGTACACAGAGGTTAAGTTTCCTGCAGCTCCTATAAAAAGCAGCAATGCTGTCATGTTAAGGACGTAGCCGAAAACATAGACACACATACTGTACAACGACAACATGTACACACCTGCTCGCACAATCACAGATCCACAAACCAACACACGCTTTCGTGCATAAGTCAAGTGAAAAGTGTTCATGTTCCTGCCAACAGCAATGAATGAATTACGGTGGTGCATACAAAAAACCTACCAATGCACCCTCTGCTTATTAAATGTAGAAGGGAATAAATGAACGTAGAAGGGAATGCATTCAACACATTTGCTGTAGAATACACATTATAGCAAAGCAACATTGAAAGATTCCACAGGTTAGCTTTAACAATATCATTGCATCCACATGAACAATCTCACAGGTTGTGAACACATTTACAGCCATATTATCTAAACCACTTTTTAAGGAAATTACAACAAAGGATGTTTCTTCATTATAATCATCTTTTTGCAACAGTATTACAGCAACGACTAAAAAGTGGATCTTCAAAATGCAGCAATAGCCTCATGTTCACCCTCACTTTCACTTTTACATTGACTCAAAGGGTAGATAACTGTGATCTTCACAAGCAATTGAGCAGTGTAGTGATTACAACAGAGTGTTTGCGTATGGGTGTGACAGTTTGTGCGTGCATATCAGTGCTGAAAACAGGTCATCCATGTAACAGTGAGGTGAGGTGAGGCAAGCAGGCTGTGGCGGAAATAAACAAGCATATGTGGCAGTTTGGCTATAATGCATGAGAGCAGGAAGCTATTAACATGGCATTACCAGACCAACAAGGGGCAGGAAATTAAATTTGGCTGCCTCTGAGAAGGTTATGTCCCGGCCTTCCCTCGTGGTGAGTAATTGATTAATATAGCTTTCCACAGCTCCTGTGCTCACATATATTGTTCCACTTTTCATATATTCCATTCCATGATTCCTGCATTTTTAGACAATGCAGACTTTATCACTCAGTTTTGAGTACAGGCCAGATGTTTTTCTCACTTTATATGAATAAAATCATTTTGACTTGGATTAGCACTCTGCAAAGGTCACTACAGTGTCACAAGTGAGGGACATGAGAGTATCTTTAAGTTTGGATATGCAAGAGAAAATCTTCAGCTTCTTCAATCTACAGCTACCGAGGCTACCACCTGTCAAACTTCAACCACATTAAAAAAGTACTGACACCTTGTCCTCCTTATGCCACAAGAGTGACACAAGCATGAAGTGTGCTGCTTGAAACCATTAGTGTCACATTTAATTAAAGTTGGAGTGTTGGCCATGTGTGATTTTCACTGTGCTGCTCTTTAAGAGTGGGGTACAAAAAAAAGCCATTGTTTCCTTTTTCAGCTAACTACATCAAAACTAATGAGTTCTCAGGCAGTGATGAACATCTGAGATACATGATGTAAAAACTGCACAAAACAGGGCTTCACAATTCATGTATAACTGTGTATGACTATTGTATTACTCACAATATATCAGCAATATTGCATAATCTTAGTCTTGCCATTTTTGTGTGTGAAAATGGGACAGTTGATGATGTAATTACACATCTAAAGGGCAGTAAAATACTAAAAAATGATGTGCTCGTTGTACCTTGGGAAATGTATAAGCCATAATTATGTAGCTCCAGCAAAGGTCAGACATACTTTACAACAATTCTCCCTAACTGACAGTAAATATAACCTTACACAAACACTGTTGATCATTAACGTCAAACACCACCAGGGTCCTGTCACAGATTGAGATAAGAGGACAAAGTAAACATAACCTTCGCTTACCTGAATTATGACGATGACAGCTAAAGGGCACAGAAAGTTCTGCGCCACATAAGGTGTTGATTTTTACGCAAGATTAAATGAACCAAGTACAAGTCATAACAAGACGAATACAGTGGGTAAGATTTGGCTCTAGCTAAGCTTTTGTTTGAAATCTGCAGAGAAAAAAAATTACCCTTCTAGATCCAGTTATTATTTTGATTTGACATTTCAGTGTTGATTGTACCTGCACTACAAGTTAGGTTTTTGTCATCACAAACAGTGAAGACAATGAGAAAAAAAAAGCAAATCCAAGGATGGAGAGTGAGAGCAAAAACAAACCTGCCATTAAACAAGACTGTTTGAGGTGGTAGCAACATGTTTTCCAGGCTGTATTTCACTCTGCAAACACCCACAGAGCAAATACAATGAAGTGAGTCTGCTTTAGAGGCCTTAACCCCAACGGATGCACACACATATTCACACCTGGGATATCACTCAGATAAGATCACACCCATGCAAATACACCCACACATACAATACCTTGCCCTTGATGCTGTTAATTGTATTTACCATGCAGTACAAAGCCACTGTTTAATGTGTTTAGCTTAAGCCAGTTTTTCTTTTTCTTTTTTATTTGCATACTTGCCTTCACCTGTTACACCAGGCTGTTGCCAAGAGCTAGAGGAATTGCCCCTGCGTTGAATGTGGCTTCAGCTCAGAGTTAAGTTAATTTAAACCTCCCCTACCTTATATTACAACACACTAGTGCAGAGAATGATTACTTGGCCTCCGGCTGCTACTTTAACGCATAGAAAAAAATAATACAGTTGTCGTTTGGTATGACTGATATACCAGCAACAGGAATGAAGCATTCATTCATTATACATGCATGATATAAATAATAGGCTAAGTACTCTAACAGCAAATACATGTTCTTTTCTCATTTTAAGTAAAATAAGTGCTGCATTTACACATAAAATATTATACATCCTAAAATAAAGTAGATCGATCATATTGGACCCTAAGAACTTTTCTATTTTCCATGCCTTCGGTTTGGATTTGATGAAAAAATTAATGAGTTGACTAATTTTTTGGCTATATAGTCCACAAATAACTTTTTTTAACTACTGTTGGAACAAGCGCTAAATGCATATTTGATCAATAATGATCTGTTTGAATTAATAAACAGTAATTTAATTTATAAGCACCACAGACCGTGCCTTTTTCTCCAGTCCACTTTTTAAAGATGTGAAAAATACATCAAGCGACTCTAAAGCTGATGGTGATGACACAAAATGATGACGGTTAGTTAGTGTCCGAAAGCTTGATACACTGCTCACTATTGAGTAAACTATTTAGTGTCTATTATATAGAGAGTAGTGAATGAGTGCATAAGGGAGTGATTTCGGACATAGCCAAAAACGACCCTTTGATTTCAATGCTATTAGATCTCTGCTGAAATGTGTTACATGGTCGGGATACGAATCCAGAATATGGCTGACATATACTAGTTGCAACTCGCCATGCAAGTCTTTGCTTTCTATCTGGCACAGCTTAAAGATAAAAATAAGATAAATGACACCAAGTGGAGGAAATGACTGATTTTCTAAGCAAAACAGCCAGTCTAACAACTCTCACCATTTGCCTAAAACATTATTTCAACATGCTCAAACGTTCAATAGCTGCTGATAAGGACCAAATAGCACAACACACAACACACAACCACAGCTGGTGGTCAGCCGCTAATGTGTCACAACAGTCCAACGGCAGTCAATGGCCTTGGTAAGTCAGCACCATAATTCCCTCCTTTGTTCTTTTACAATTGGTCACTAAGTAATCAAATAAATAATTGCGGCTTCTCTTAAGTTCTTACTAACTATAATATTCTGTACATATGTACTGACTTAGAGAGGGGAAAATCGTCTTTTCTCATTGAACTGCTCCGCTTGGGGGATCTCACGCCAGGGTCGGCAGTAGAGCAGTACCCCTAGAATAATCAGTGTTTTTCCTCATGGACACTTCTGCAGGATGTTTACTGTCACGGGGACTTGAACATGAAACATGGCAGTCCGATACCACTTGTTGGTGGATAGATATAATCAATGTTTCACATGTGGATAAGATTTCAGAAAGGCCTTACTGCCAAAACGGGAAGTAACAACCTTACAAAGAGAAAAACAGGAGGCGATTGTATGACTTCAGGCAGACCTATTTAACAAAATGAAGACCAACGATTTAGTTCATGGACCCAGACACCGGAGAACAGGGTTATATTTTCCCCTTTGCTGGAACTTTCGGTTCCTTTCTTTCTTTGGCTCTTGAACATCCTATGAGTCAGTCAGCAACTCTAGTTCCTCTCATATTATCGCTCCCTCTCTCTTCTACTATACTTCCTCTTTATACTTCTGCTTTTCTCACAGTTACGTGCCAAGTGGCGGTGGCAGTTATCTGACTCCCTGTATCTATTCGGACAATAAATGTCTGCTAGTCATCCACGTAGGATGTCTCTGACTGAACAACACAGACACAGAAATGGGAAGATAGTGTTCGTGACCAATGTCTGTTCTATAGTCATTGTCATTGCAACAATGTTTAAACAAAATTTAGAAAGTTTCACAATCCCCGAGCTATGATTCATCAAGTTACACTCTAACTTTCTTAACGGTACTGCCATGTGGTTGTATCTTTCATGTTAGGGTAACAAATCGAGGTCTTGATGTTTCAAAGGCATCACAAAATTTTAGGTGTTGTTCATGAAAAAGGAAAACCGCCTTTTGAGAGGTGTCACTGTCTTATGAGAGAAAACCAGGATTACCTCAATGCTTTATGAAGCACTAGCTAAAAGGAAAGGGACAAACACAAGGAAACCTCCTTGCACTTAACCAATCCGCACTGTGTCTATATTGATGATTTGCGTCTATAGCTTTAGTATTATGTTAAATGAGCTTTAAATGGATTGGCATCATGCAGCTGAGATTTCTGAGAAAAGTCTCTTATTGAAAAAGAAATGAAGCTTTCGCTGAGAAATTCAGTAACTCCTATCCTAACCAGGGGTTTTTCTTCGGTTACTTTCCCACCAGAGTCTCAAGTGGAGGCGAATCCTTTCACAGTGAGGAAGTGAATGAGCGTCATTGTGGCTTTGCATGGGATTAGCCCATTTTAAAGCCCCTTAGTAAGATTTACCCACATTATTCACATTTTAATGGACATTCCCACCCACACATACACATGCTCGCTAAAATCAAAATCCATGGCAATGAAATAAGGCGGCGGGAGGCTTACTACAAGGGAAGAAATTTCAAGGTTCAACGACCTCACTCAAGTGAAAGTATTGTGTGGCTACAATAGGAGCATTGAACTTATTGAAATTGAGAAAACACATATAGGCAGTGTTCCTGTTTAACTGAGTGAGTATGAATATACAAAAAGGTATAGAGTAAATAATATTTGATTAAAGAATCCAAATTGGCGTTATAATAAAATAATACATTAAGATATAATATCAACATGATAAACTGTCTTTGATTATGATGGACTTTTTTCTACAGGAATCTCCTCCGAACCCTTTAAGGGTCATTGCCTTTAAATGAGATGAAGGGGATGAGAGGAACCAATGTGACTGACTGCAAACCAAAACTGCAAAAATCCTTTGGTCACACGGACTTGCCACACAAGTTTGCATTGTTCAGGTTTAGGAATTCAGTCAAGTCAGTTTTATTTATATAGCGTCAAATCACAACAGAAGTGATCTCTGGGCACTTTTCACATCTAGACGGTCCACACGGTACTCTATAATTTAAAAGAGACCAAACATTCCTCTATAAGCAAGCACTAGGCGACAGCAGCAAGGGAAAAAAAAACTCCCCTTCAGCAGAACCGGGCTCTGGGTGGGCAACCATCTGCCTTTACCGGTTGGGTTGAGTCAATTGTTCATGCCAGATAAAGGAGATTAAGGTGGAAGCATCCATAATTTTAAAATTCCTTCAACCAAGAAGTTTACACAAAGGTAGAATAGTTAACAAAACAAATTCCAGTCCACAACCAATCAAATGAAATTGTTGATCAAGGACAGGAGAAAAAGTACTAACCAGTATAAAGTGTCTCTGCGAACACTTTGACAAATTAGATTATCTATTCTGCCTGCACATGCATTTGCATAAACACTATGTTGAGTAAGTATCCTTTTTTAAATGATCAATCAGTTGCACTTCACTAAAGCAGAAGCAGCACTAGAAGAGAGTGTTATGTTGCAGTGGCAATTAAGTGAAAGGTATCTTCATCTATCACAGCTGAAAATGACATATTGGGCTTGCTAACTGAAATGTCAACAACGATCCACAGACTACTCTAACACACGTCTGCCACCCCTCCAAAATGCCAAACTGTGGGAAACACTGATAGCAGGAGGTTAAATGAATGACAAGAAAGGCCAGTTGATTAGGCTGAAGGGCCTCGAAAAAGGAAGCAACTAGCACTTCCACCACTGAGTTGCATTGCAGGTGTAGAGCTCTGGATGAGGGGGGCTAGGCTGCTTGACTGGCAGCTGGAGCAATGGGGGGTTAGAGGTCATGCTGTGCCTCTGCCCTTCACAGTACAGGCAGGAGGGAGTAGCTTTGTGGTCTATCATTATGGGTTCTGTGCCCCCAAGATGCATCTCAGCCCTCTTATTAAAAAGACAAATAACAAGCAGGCTATCTCTAAATGTGTGTGGTCATATATTTCCATGTGTATACAACATGTACATATCTGCATCTCTCTACCAGTGCTCATATTCATAATAGACATTTATGTGCATGCCAGAATATAAAACACATACGTCTACATACTTTCTTCCATAGCTTAGACCTTTTCAGGCATGGAATCTGCAAAGCTCCTTTTACACATGCAGTCTACCTGAAATGTTAAGGAATATTTCCTGCATGCAGTCATGTATGAACGAGGGAAGAAATTGGTATTCAGTGAAATCTGTACCACCAATTTCCCACCTCGAGATCTAGGAACATTTCAGGGAAAATACTGGTATGGCTGTGTTGTGAATGAAAGGAGTAACACTGCAGGGATAAGCGCATAAAGGGTTAAGTCAGTCTGACAAAACATGTTGTAACATTGGATTACGGTTGCCTTGCCAATGAGTTTGCAGGTGATTAGTCTTGCAAACTTGTAGAATACTATAGAAACATTATGAAATTGACATTATGGAATATTATGAAGATTATAGACATTACAAAACCACTGGTGTCAGACAACAACAGCTCCTTGCCTCACATATTCCTTTTTCTACCATGTACACGTACATCCGGCCTGGCCCCATCTTCTTCTATTGATAGGTGTGCATGCCATCTTCTGGACTGTCCCTTGCTTCCTGTGTGTAGCTACATGTGTGAAAAATGAACATCACTAACAGTGAATACTTGGTGATCTGTCTGAGGCCCTTCCAAGTCAGAGGCTGAGCTGTTTTCTGAGAACTGCTATTGAATTTTCTTAGAGTACACATGTTTAGCATCTCTCATCAGTCCTTGTACCCACTTCTAAAAGCTTCCTCCTTTTCGTTTTACTAACCCTGTATTCATCCAGACTGTTGGTAGCAGTCCTGAAACCCTTCCAGTCAGTGCAGTCCAAGCATGAGTGAAGATCCTTATTTAGAGAGTTTTAATTCCTGCCTGTATGCAGGATTCAGATTAACTATGGTGTGATCAGAGGGGATGGCATGATAGGCAGTGTTGATTGTAGTATAACCGTGTTCTCTCTGGTTGGGCATTGAACACTGCTTACCAACACACTAACGCTGCCATCCCTGGCGCCATCTTGATCTTGATCTGTCACCAATCTGTCATCTATCTCTCACCTTGGTTTCCATTGTGGGAATGCATGTTACATCACCAGGGATAGGGCCGCAATTCTCAGATGATATCTGACATCTGACAGTGAGTTTTTAGCAATACATGAGCTTGTTTTGAAGATGGTTTACTGTCTTGTTATATCATCCTTGGCATGAAGGGAGAGCAGTTCTCCAATCTCAGCCCTGGACCAACTTCCAACATTTGTGCCTTTGTTGCCAAATTCTACTTATTTTGAGAAAGACCAAGTGCAGTCAAAATGTTGGTTATACAATGCAATTGTTGGAGATCAGTGTGCAGTTATCTTTTCTTCAATAGTTGTTCCAAATTTGACATGAGACATGTAGAAAATGTTACAGAAATATGAACGTGTAATCAGAAGGTCGACAGCTCATCAACTCTGAAAATATTAATTGGGGGTCCTTTATCAAATATCGCAATCATAATGCCATCATAAAATAATTAGAATATTTATGATTGCAGTGTCTGAAAGAGGCTTTAGATATGTTGTCTCCTTGTTTTGAGCCTCTTGAACACCCTACTCTAGTGGCAGCATTGAGGGTTCAGATTGGACCCTGGCAGAAGGAGCTAAATTAGGCTGAAATAAACTGCTAATTCCTTGCCCATCAAACAATGGGATGCATGAGGACCATGATAGATTTCCTGAGGTACAATTTAGCACGTGGGTGAATGTGTATGCTTTTTTGGGTAACCCAGTATTCATAGAAACTGCAATCTACAATGAACACATCAAAAATATCATTATAAGAACAGGACAAATGTTACAATTTTGAAGTCTGTGCAGTGTTAAGGAAGTTTATGTCAATGTGTGTTATACACAGGTCATTACAACTGAGATAAATCAGATACAATGACCTAAAATCAACTCCTGCACACCACTGAGACTCAGGATTTGACAATACACTGACATATTATTGAACATCTATTATGAAGTGTGGTACATATGCATCATTTAAAGGTAAAGGCAGTGCCAGGGTTGTGTAGACGATGTGTCTGGGTGAGCTCAGAGCTGAGCAGAGCTGAAAGTGGGTGGTGGAGGTGGGTGCTTCAGAGGAGGAAGTATCTACTTTTTTCTGGAGATGTGACAGGACTAGCTGGCAGAGGAGGTGCTTATTCTGTAACCCCTGTGACATTCCTGCACTCACCCACCTACTCTAACATCAAAGCCAGGTTCTCATGTAGGCGTTCAGTCTAAATAGCACAAGGGATAGTTACATCAGATTCTGTGTGTGTTGCTAAAATGTCTCATCCACTGCTGCCTTCAAGGCAGAAACAAAAGGGTGGCCAGGTTCTCGGAGTTTGCCTGGTTTTGTGCAGCTGTGGCACTTCAAAAGCTTAATTATTCCTGTTAGTTGTCCAAAGTCAGTCCAAAAGTATTTGTAGAGATTGTGTTTCAATGGTGTGGTCCACTTTACCAAACACACATGTGTGCTAACTATCTGGGGTTTTGGGGGTGTTTCAATACATCTAAGGTCAGCCTGAAAAAGTTCAAGAAGTGAAAAGACAAGTATATAATGGAAATTCAGTACAACAGCAAACTGTACACCCGGAAACAACCTGAAAAAACAATTTCAGGCAAAGACATTAATGTGGGGTGTAGCACACAAAAGCTAACATACAGACTGGTGATCTATGATATATTGTATTCATTTGTTATTTTGAGGGGGAAATGCATACTGCAGCTTTAAAGAACAATTTGCAGAGGAGGGAAAGACTCCAGAGATAGGAGAAGTCCTACTGGGCAAACATCTGAGAACCAGAGGAAAGATTTGAGAGACAAGGAAAACATTTTAAACAGTAGAGCCCTTCTTGTCATTTCCATTGTACCACCTCCACAAGGGCCAGGGGTTAACGCTAAACAGGCCAAACCTTTAAGCCCACTCTGTCCTGAAGCAGGTGTATCAACAGACTGACAAGTGTTTCCTCCTGGCCACTTATAAACACCAAGGCCATTGTGCTCTATAGAGAGTGGTACGAACAGAGGAAATCTGTTCCATCATCTGAGTCTCATGTCAGTTCAAAAGAAGGCATCAGAGTCCAGCTGCTTCATATCATAGACAGTAAGCCGGGCAGTTTTGAAGGAGAGAGGTGTGAAGAGCAGAACAAAAATTAAGACAGGGAACAAAGAATAAATGGAGCATGTACTGTGGGAGCGGCAGCAGTAAGATTGCAAGTTTGGGAGGTCATAATGCAACCGGAAGGGTTTGGTAGTTCTGTCAAAGTATCCCCGGGTTAGACATCAGAATCCCTAGCTAATTTCAGTTTTGGATACACACCTACAATGAAAATGCTCACCTATTGTGTGTAGGCCAAATACCATGTCTCAGCAGGTTTTACAGCCTAAAATCAGCAGTGGTTCCAGATATGCAAGCTCTCAAAAGGTGCATTCAGGCTGAACATTAAGTGAATTTTCGTCATCCTTAAATTGTGCAAATTTGACTGCTAGATTGGTGTGGAAAGAACAGCAAATGTGATGAAGGGAGGAAGTTTGTACATTCATGATGTGAAGTTACACGGCCTCCCGATAATGCCACATTTTTTTGGCTGAAGTAAACAGATTTTGAAACTGCACGGACTAATTTGCACCGCCTGTAGAGTAGACCTACATCTTTTGCTTCCACTTGCATCTTTTTTATTGACTTGGTATGCAGTTACGCCACACTTACAATTAACTTTATCTGTTCAGGCAACAACAACGGCCAAAAAAACAAACAAAAATGTATTGAGGTGTAGAAACATGAAGCAGCATGCTGCTGTCAGCATATGCTCAACAGGAACTAAATGTTTACCAGATGCTGATCTTTAAAGACAAACTGCCGAGGCTGTTAGCACACATCATTTGACATATTTGATATGAACATATGACATTGCGTGAATTCAGAGGAAAATTTTAGAATTAGATTCAAGACACCTAATCCAGTTGATCCATGCTATAATCAGGGACATCACTGTGTCACTTGTTGACCAGAGTTTTAGCTCCTGTTGTGTGTCACAAGATTACTGAACGCTTCTTGACAAGGGCCATGGCTGTCAGTTCAGACCGAGGCCTTTGAAGTAGTGCCACTGATTCACTAGAGCAGCAAAGGGACTTTCTAAGAATAACTTACTGTAGAGAAGGATATAAGTGGGTGACTTCCTTTCATTAGGCTCACTTAAGTGTTCAAATATAGCTGGTCACAAGGGAACTTGCGGCACAAAGGTGGCATGTGGACATATTCATGAAGAAAACTGTGGTGGGTCAGAGTGAGGACATTTACGCTGAGTTTGTTCCATTTTTGTTCCAGTTTAATTCTATACAATAGACTCTTTTTATTAATACCACATTCTTTCACAGTTTCTTCATAGTTCATGTTAAAGATGTGAAACTGAAGGAATTCATTTAAGATTGTCATAGATGTACTCTGAGAGGCACTGTTATCTTTATTTTTGTCCATTTTCTACATTTTTGTTGTATTGATAAAAATAGCAATAGAAAAAATCAATTGTCTACACTACTTTGTTACTCTTTTTTTTCAATTTGTGGACTTCTTCTACAAAGACCGGGGTTGGATAGAGTTCATTTTTGTAATTCTTTATAAATTGTCAGAATGTACTTTTAATATTTTATTTGATTCCAGTTCCTAACAATTCCTGGCTCAGGTTTTCTTTATTTATAGCAAATTCAAGATGACATTAACAGTACTTTGCCACAAATGACAAGGTAGTTTTATCTTGCTATGCACACGCTTAAACACTTATTTTTACTTTAGCTGGATGGGCTATAATTAGCTGATTCTAGGACATTATGACTACAACTAAAGGAAAAGCTTTGTCAATTAAAATAGAGCTCCTCCCTTGCATGTAATTGTTTTCTCTCAGATATTAGATTTTGATACATCACTAGCTTGGTTTAGCTAAATTGTAAATACTTTCCATCAGCAGACACCAGAAACACATTTCTGGATAAATCTGGTAAATATTTCTTACACATGTCAAACAAACTCCACATGTGAACCAACACCGAAGTTTAGTAATGACAAAAGTGTGCAATCCCACTACACAACACTACAGACGAACTCAGTGAACTTACACATTTAAGCATTAATGTTTAACATTCTTTCCCAGCATCAGTACTATCAGGTATGAATTTTCCAGTAACATTGTGGTAACAAGCAACCAACTGTAACACTGACCATTCACAAGTTGTACTGTTTTTTTCTGAATGGCAGTTACATAATGCTGTGCAGCTTGACACAGAGTTAATACCTAAACAGGTGTGTCATCACTAAGTACAACATGAGTGGAAGAATGGATGGAAGTATATGAAGATATACCAAAGCAGAAAGTAAAATAAGATACCATGATGAATAAATTTTTTAAGGATGTTTTATTTTTTATCTTTGTGTCATTTGAGATGCCAATTGTTTTTTACTACTTGTGAAATTATTGACGTTTTCTTAAAAGGACACATTTGTTCCAGTCCCTTTTGTAATTCAGTCATTTTACCATTTAAGATGAGACTCACCTAAAAGACACACAGAACTTGTGTTCAGGGGAGAAATGTGTTGCCATATGGAGGGCTTAGGTATATGTAGGACAGTAGGAGGTTAATCTTTCCATGTAATCTTGACAGATATCCAAACATGAGGATGACTCATATCCTTTTACCTCCCTGGGAAAGCTAGCCTGGATATTACCCGACATGTAAACAACTCAACTGTAGTTGGAGAGAACGAGACTGACAAAGAGGATGGACCAAGATCAGTCGTGCTGATTGAAAGTGTCACAGGAAATCCAGCATTTGAAATGCATATGTTGTTGATAATCTAATGAAAGGTAGAGCATACAAAATACAACAAGAGCGCACAAAAACACCTGAATGGTTTTGAATATTCACTCTGACTAGAGAAGCCTAAATGCAAGTCAGCAACATCTCAACATAAATATTAAACCCGCCATTTCAAAGGCGGTGCCTCTTACAGGAAATTGCCAGCAACAGGCGGGTGGCCAGAAGGGAGATTGGATTGAGCTGCATTGCTACACAAATTCCCGCTAATCAGCTTTAGCACTTAAGCTAATACCAAAAGGACTGCAAAGCACCTGTGGGAAACTCATTTCCCATTGAGAATAACCCCACTGTTAATTGCTAATTTCTCCACCGTAAAACAATGCAAGCTCTAGACTAGCCCTGATCCCCCTCTCAGACTATGCTAGCGACCTAACCTTTCCCATGTTCCCACACATACCGGGCTCCCAGCCACCACAAAACACTTAAGCATCTTTAGTGCAGAATCTTATATTTGAACCTTGATAAACAATTGAACAAAACATAATACAACAATGCAACAATAAGCTAGTACTACTCGAGATCTAACAATATGAAAATCATTTTATAGGGTAGCTATAATCCCAGTTTATGGCATAAAAGTTGCAATTCTTGGCCGTCTAAATTTATATCTGATTAGAAAAACATGTTTTCTTGAGATCAAAGAGGTATCGGCAAAGTCCGGATACAAAGAGCCAAACAACTTAAGCTGCGTTCACACTGGCTACTGTATATTAATTAGGGGTTAAATTGGGAGTTGTTATGTGGGGGGCCTCTGTGGTTTCAGGGTTGCCATGGACTACAAAATCTGATATCATTTGACAAACACATTACATGTAACAAGGTGAGACAACAATCTGCTCTGAACACTAAAACACAAATCAAAGTATATTACTATTATATATTATATTATATTGGCAGAGCGCAAAACTACAACCATCATGACAATAAAATACCATATCTGTATCATAATATGAATAGAACATTATTTTTAATAGTTGCTTTAAATACACCACCTTATAATACACCTATGAGAGGCAAGACAAAGGCTGCAAGCAAGTTCTTTTTCATTAATGAATGTTAAAGTTAGAAAATGGACAAACAAGCCTGCATTACCTAGCCATGGTGTAATTTGAGTTGTTCTGATATTCTGCTCAAACAATGACTGACTGACATTTCAACACGTTTCTACCTTGCTTGACAGTTTAACTCGTTTAACTTGCAGTCCACCTATCACTCTGCCATCTGTGTGCGCTGACCGACTGACAAGAGACTGAGGTCATTGATCTGCAAAGTAGCTTTTAAGGAAACCCACTGACAGAAAAATGGAAACCCCCATGCAAGTTCTGATGTTCGCAAGTTCTTACATTACCTCACATCGGCCTATGTTCTCTACAACTATGAAGACAACGTGTTTTAGTCATTGTTTGAATTATTAAGAAAGAGAAAAGAGTTAAAATATATACATTGTTGAAGATGTGTAAAGTTAAGCATCCACTGATGACAATTCAACCCCTGATTATAATCCTCAATAACAATTTCATAAAGGAAAAAAATGATAGATGAGCTGACTTATAGGTTGTTATGAGTTTAAAAGGGTTAATTAAATGGAAATAGATTGCTGGTTAATGCAAAACTGTTTTCTCAGACTGATGAAAAAGCGAAGGGGCTGTCGGGGTGGGAATGGTATACAACGATAAAGAGATAAAAACCAAACCAGGAGGGAGGCTTGCTTTTTAGATGCCAAGTCACAGAACAATGGTAGTTCTTAAAGGAAGACCTTTTAACTTTGGTAGAAATAATCTGCTCTTCTGTTTCAACACTTCAAAACTCAGTACCACATGTTTTATGTATAGTTATAGGGTACTTTACCAAGGAATCTGTGCTTGCATGTACTTGATTGGTCAATGCAACTCATGGCCAGGTGCTGTTAGACTGAGCTCAACTTTGCAACCCACCACCATAGAGTGGCCTCACTGTAAGGAATGAGGATTAAGCATTGCCCCAGATCCCAAAGGACCTTTGGAAAAACAGTCTGGGATTACAATACAATCAAAGGAAGTTCTTTTAAACACTATCTTAAAATCAAATCATCTCATAATGTCACAAACCAAACTCCCAATTCCTTTTAGAGAATGAGGTTACTCTATTTCAATCATTGTCATTTTATCTTTTCCTTATACTGGTTCATTCTCTAATTTCTGGATAATTTTCAAGGCACCCCTGATTCTATAGTTTTCATTGTTGGTGGTCTTTCCGTTTCTACTCTTTTATTTTGTTGTGATTGGATTACAATCAGAAAAAATGGGAATATGCCGATGGTGAAGATTTAAGACTGTAGAAGACCTTTCAGATTAGTAACAGACACCTTCCATTAACCAAAAGTAAAGTCCCAATAATTGCTGCACCAGGACAAGGTCTCATGATAAGACTGCATATGTGAAACAGAAATAGAGGATAAATAACACAAAAAGGGAAAATTAAGTAAAAAGGTTAAGTCATGACCAGATAGAGTAAAGAGATATAAAGACAGGCAAATTAGATTCGGAAAAGAAAAGAGGAGGAAGAGAGGATACATCAAACAATAAAAGCCCATTAAACCCATCCATCAGTGCAGCTGTGGTCAGAGGTGGGGGATCCAGTTATCCCTCTCCGGGGAACAGAGAGATGAATGACTTCCTAACAGGTGGACTATGAGCTTAACAAGGAGGGGGTAGCAGTGAGGGAAGGTGGGGTTTAACCTGGGACCGAGGGAGTGTTTGGTTACAGCTGCACCTCCGGAGAGAAGCCGTGACCCTGTGGCTTTCTGGACTCACAGGAAATGGATTTGTTTTCCTATCCTCTTTCCCAGTAATCCTCCCTTCACAGACATGCGTATGGGTGTGTTGACACAAGTACATGAGGATTCACACATACATGTGCGCAAAGAAGACAAATGTACAGTTGCTTTTAGAGGTAAAAAAAAAGACTGAGAGGGCTTAAGCACCTTCCTGTTGAACATAAAATATGAACTTCGGGGTTTTCATATAACCAGCCCTAGCAGAATAATCTAGAACTATTCCACAAACAGCTCAAGATAGAGAAAAATACACCATTGCTACAAGATCAAACAAACACCAACAGATGAGCTAGACTCGACTATTCTCAACCCACCACCGAGCTAAAAATGGTAAAATAAAATCCATTCCTAAGTGTCTTGACAGTCCCTGAGAGCTTAGTCCTTTCTAAGCTAACCTTCGCCACAATTGCTCAAGGTCTGCAGGTAGCTGGCTCTCAATGGGGGGGGGGGGGGAAACAGAACACATAAAAAAAAATCAGAAAAATCAATAATTTGTTTTTCTGTAAGCCTAGATGAGCTGTACAGAAATAAGCTCGGCCAGCAGCAGAGCCATGAGGCGTCTGATCTGCCTACGCGGTTCACCGGGCCATATCCTCTCTGCCTCCACTCAGGGAGAAAATAGCATCAACGAGCAACACTGCCAGATATTAAGGTAGCCTGTTATTTTCACACATACACACTAGTTTGTCCATAACAGGTGTCCAATACACTGTGGGACATTTAAATACAGTAAATTATTATAATATGTTGGCCGGTCCACCTTCAAAACAACATCAACAGTATTTCCTGTTACTGTCCATTAGTCTTAGTATAAATATCCAAATAACTGTCATTCCTAAATTAGAACTTCTCAAACACACAGTGCAAAACAGAAATAATTGGCAGCTTAGATTTTAGTGTGTTAGTGTGCAAACATTGACAAAATCATTCACAGATGCTGATGTTAAAGGGTGACTTGAGAAACTGTGATCCAAATCATAATCTTCCTTCTTCTGCCGACAAGACAGAACACTGAAAACAAAGGAAGCCTCTTTTGTTTGAGCCCTTTTTTTAAATGATTTCTTTACAGGCACAATTGAAGGGGTTAATTTGAGAAAAGCAAGATAACATTTTTACCAAAAGAGCATCTCCATGTTGTGTTTAAGACATGGTCATCCTGTTCATTAAGGACTCTTGTAAGTATAAGAAATGAATATACAAAAAAAAAAGGTTTTTATCATCACATAGGAGAATAAACCAAACAAAAAATTGGAAAGAACATTTCCAAACCAACAAACTGAATCCATTCATGAGGAGATCACAGCATCAACAAGCAAGCTAGAAATCTTGAAGAAACATGAAATGATCACAAGGGATAGGCAGAGTACCGTGTTTTTTGTTGTCTCGTTCCCTCTCTTCTTGCCAGAATCTTACAAGCAAGATGATGACAATATAATCAAATCTGCTGTCTACTCCTCTTTATCTCATCCAAGTTCTATTTTCATCTCTCTTCCAAGCCTCCCCTCCATTTCTTGGGGCAGGGATAACAGCAAGCAGGGAAAAAACACAACACATCATCATTTGCCTTTCAGGTGTCCCAGGTACCTGTAATAGACCTGCCTGCCTATATTTAGCCTCCTATGTGGACCGACTGTCAGCACGTTCCAAGAGGAGGCCTCTCAGGATACACGCTGTACCCTTGAGAGAGCACATTCAGAGGGTTGGGGGTTGGTCGGATGTGGAAAGATGGTGGAGGTGACATCTAAGGAGGGAAGTCCTCAGGCTATATCCACACGAATACGTTTTAATTTTAAGATGCATAACTTTTGCTACATTTATGCCAAGCGCACACACTACTCTGTTGTTTTCGAAACCCTTAAAATAGACTTTTCAAAAGCCTGTTTTAGTAAACTCAAAGATTGTGTTTTAGTCTGGACAGACAGACATGGAGACTTTTGAAAATGATGACGCAGAAACCTACGTTTTCCTCTTGATTAGGTGTAATGAGTTGCGATATGTTTCTTCCCTGATCCATCATGCCCCTATCATGTGACAGTTCCACCTTGTCATCAAACCAAACAAAGGTCTCTGGTCTTACTTTTTGCCATTGCTGTTCTTCCTCGGGCACGTTAGTATGGACAGAAAGTATTCCTGAAACAGTGCAAAAATTAATGATTCATTTTAAAATTAAAACGTATTAGTTGGCATGTAGTCTTAGGATGATGGGCAGAAATGGAGGTAAACCACTCAAGAGTAAGTCCAAAGACATGTTTATGACTCTCTGAGGCTGTAAGTACAGAGGATAACATTTACTACAATTCATCATCTGGGGACCAGGATCATGGAAGTATGTGCAAACTTTCGAAATATTTCAATAAATAATAATGTCAATCTTATAGTGGCACTAGATGAACAGTCAGGGTATTACCACAATCAGTGAGATCATCATCTAGGTTGTATCAAATGTTGTACCGATCCAACCAATATTTCAAGGAACACCAGACATGCCAACCTGCTGAGCAGCACTAGAGAAAATGTCAGGCGATCATCAGAGGCAGAAGGATTCATCCTCATGGGACCATGCATGTTTGTACAAAAATTCATGGCGATCAAAATAGTTGTTAACATTTCAGTCTGGAACAAAGTGGTAGACTGGCTGTCTGACAGTGCCATCCCTAGAGCCTACT
Source organism: Scomber scombrus (assembly GCF_963691925.1). NCBI lineage: Eukaryota > Metazoa > Chordata > Actinopteri > Scombriformes > Scombridae > Scomber > Scomber scombrus. Next base: position 5,016,361 of record NC_084975.1, on the reverse strand, counting down.
TAGCATGCCTAATAAAGTCACGATGTGTCAGAGTGAGAAAATAATGAATGATAGAATGATATGATGGCAGGCACATTATTGACACCTTATGAGTGTTTGATAAATTACTTTAACAATTCATTTATTGCCAAGAAGGTCTTTTGTTTTATCATAATTAGTCCATTGATGATATTTTCAGCATTATTTTATGAACTTCAAGACTGCTGTCATTAATTTGTGCTTCTCTGGAAGGAAGTAAATAGTTATATAAACATTCAAAATGGTGGTGGTTTTGTTGTATATCTAAACTGCTAAACAGAAAAGAAACACTGTTTCCTCAAAAGCGGAAAACTGTCATGGCCCTCAAGCAACTCCCCTGCTTCTGATGAGTGAGCGTTGCGTAAGGTTGAGATAAAAAGACAAGAGTCACAAGAGGAGAGAAAGGAGAGAGGTTGGGTGAGAGGTGAGGGGGGGGAAGGACAGATGGGAATCCAAAGAGAATCCTCCTGAATTAGTGATAAGGCTTGCCCTCCTCCTGTATTTTTGATGAGGAATATCAAGTTTTTGGACATTTGCATGCCAGAGGTGAAGGGACTGGAACCGCCACAGGGAGTCTCACAGCAAAACACTGCATTACAGGACGCATGCACTGTTCCAAGACAAGTTTAAGCTTTGACTCCACTGTCACTGGGGAGATCGGATGTTCAGGAAACGTCACGTAATATACCAGTTACACAAGGTCCCATCTAATACCTCATTATACCTCATTATACCTCATTAAGAGTGTTCTGCCCATTAGGAGGAAGAACTCATAGAAACATGTACTTTTTGCTTTTCTAGTACTTATGGCTAGCATGTAAAAAACAGTTGCCTATTTACAGATCTAGTAGACACAGTAAATGTGAGAAAAAAATGATCTGTGTAGCTAAATGCTCAACCTTATTCACCACTTGTTATTTAGCAGTTTTGTGTTGGGAACGTGGTGAACACTTGACCTATCTGGCATCCTGGCACAAAGGGCTCCAACAAAAAAATGTATGTCACCTGGCAATAAGTTTTGCTACAGGGTTTTTTGGTTTTCTATAATGCGAATATACTTGCAAGTGTACATTACTGGTATGGTTTATCTTCTGACAATTTGCTAAGACCAAAGACGATTGACGTCATGATCATTTTCTCGAGTTGCAAAAGTATTGCAATTTGCTGTGCAATGTTGAGTTGTCTGGTAAGCTTTCAAACCCATGGATGTATTACTCAAACTGGACATGCTAGATTGTATTTCATCTTCTTCTTGGCACCTCTAGCCAAACACCCACACCAATGCACTTCGTTATGAAGCTAAAAGCTGCCCAGACATGTATAATTGGATGTTGATTATCAGTGTGTCCAACACTGCAAGCGTCATCTGATGTTGTTATCAAAATTCTTAGCTTAATGCAACTTAAAGCACATAATAATTATGTGGGGACACTGATGGCCATAGCTGACGCTGCATATGAGTATCAAGTTTAATCCCACATCTAACATTTCGTATCAGGTGCATGCACATTCTGTATGCATGCATTTCCATCTGATAAGGTCAGTATGAGAGCGAGTATGTGAGCGAGAGTCAGATGATTCTAACAGAGGATGACAGAATACAGTATGAATGAACTTGTTTGATTGTGCCTCAGAGTGAGTGTACACAAGTGGGTTTGCCTGAGTGTAGTGTAGTGTGTGTGTTTGTGTGTGGGCATGTGTGTGCGTGTGAGGGTGCTATGAAGCTTCTGGGAGTCCTTGTCCTGGTGGAAAGTGAACAACCCCCCCCCCGCAGCACCACCACCACTCCCCGGAGCTGTTACTATCTTTAGCTCGTTTCCGCCATGTCTTGTCACTCGTGCTCTCCTCTACAGCACTTAAATCTGGTATCTAAACCTCCGGGCCATCCAATATCCTGTACTTTCCCTGCACAGGAAGCTAGACAGGGGTGGGGGTGGGGCAATTTGTGTCAATGTATATGTGTACACACTTTTCAATTACACAAACATTCATGGCCTTTCATATTCACTATAGTCTATAGTCATTATAAAAGGGGTCAGAGCACAGTAAAATTTACTACACACACATCAAAATTCACACATGATGGAAGGAAAAACAATTATGAACAACACACACACACACACACACACACACACAGGTCCGTGAGAGGAGGCATGTCAGTAGAGGACACCTTGTCTGGTCAAACTGGCGTCACAGCTATCGTCTGTAGGAACATGAGAGATGGCGCAAGTAACCAAATCTAACCTTCTGCTATCTAATCACCTCTTTAACACACAAGTACACACACACTTTTGCACCGCTGTAGCTGTGAGGGCCGTTTATCAGCAGTGTTATTATACCAAAACATCACTTTAACATTTACCATCAACACTATGAGACTAATCTAAATGAACTTTTACTGGGTGTTTGACCTCGAACTGATCCTAAAACCAATGGTGCTAAAAACAGAACTTACACAGACTGGTGTGACATTACGAATTAAACTTCAAACTCACCCTTTGTAGAAATTAGGACCAGCATTCTGCTCTCCTTTTGAGGGTTTTTATTAACTTAACTACATAGACATTTGGTCCTCACAAAGACAGGTACACACACACACATACACACACAAATTATAGCACTCTGCCAACTTCTTGGCCCCATTTCACGCTTGCCATTCTTCATGTGTTTCACAGCTGACTTAATATCTGTTCAGCGCAATGGGTTTAACACTTCATATCGTTACCTGCTCTCGCCTGCCACTCAACTAGAGGAAGAACTAAGGCAGCCAACAGACTGTACTAAGTTTTGAGAGACACCCGGTCAAATAGTTCAACAAAGACATACCTTCTTACACTACCGTAATTTAATATATGTTGTTTTTTATCAGGTAAAGTCAAGTCAAAAACTTAATTCACACCTCAACTCAAGTGCAGTCTAAATCTAAATCACATGAGTTGTGAATACAGTCTTAAAGCCACACTTGTGGAGGACATTTTTTATTGTTGGATGGACCTGAAGGCATATAGCAACACATAGCCTTCCCCAATTTTAATGTTTCATTCACATAAAGTAATTTTTCAAGAGTGCTGAAGTAAAAAGTTTCTTGGCTAATTAAACAAAAACAAAAGACTGAAACAGTTCACCTACACTGACATTAATTAGCAGTTATTCACTAAATTGTCTCAATAGACATTCTCCCCTAAAACTTCATCCACTCAGTGACATTTAGATGAAAAAGTAGCCAGCCAGCCAGCCAGAGGCAAGCAGAAAACAAAGTAAGGGAGTGCTTAACAAAATAAAACTTGCTCTCGTACAGTCTTGGAGGCCTTTAAATGATCTTCGGGGCTCCCTGAAAGTAATTTGGGAGCAACTGTCACAGTGATATACACACTGTAGCTATATTAGAAATATAACAGGATAATGTCACATTGATACTGTGACATATTATTTCAAAAAGTTATATTTATTTTTGTAGACTTAGTGGATCCCAAGCAGAGAGTACAAAAGGACTCAGTACTCAAGGACACGCAGAGAGCAGCTGACGGACACTTTGGCTGTTGGCATGGATGAGATATGTCACTTTATGGCGACTGTTGTGTCTATCGAAGCAGTGTAATGTCAGTGGAGAGTGAGGGCACCACCCTTGGCCTCTCTCTGCTCTGTAATGACGTAGTGTTTGCTGATAACACTCCATTCAGAAGCACTGAGCCCTGCTTGTGCCACTAGCTTACCGAAGAGCAGAATAGCTAATGCGGGGAGAGAGAGAAAGAGGAGAGGAAGGGGACAAAGACACAGCTGATGCCACACTGGTGTCATCCTGCTATTATTGACGTCATACAAACTCCTTGCAAGTCAAAGAGTATGAAGAATTGTGCTGCGATGAGAGATAAGAGACAAACGCAAGAAACACAACACTCAAGTTGCTTTTGCTGTAACTTTTTTTGTGAATAAAGTGACACATTCTACTCTTGCATGGTCACTTCCTGTGTAAATGTGAACAAAACATTATTTATTCATTGTGTGTTGTTACCATTATAGTTAGATACTTAGTTGCATGATAGTATTTTGGAGTATAAAATCATTTCCGCTCTTTTGATAAGCAAGCTACACTTCATGGCCAAAAATATGTGGACACCTAAACATGACTGCAATATATGATAGTTCAAGATCCCATTAAACACCATTAACATTAATCTCTTGCTATAATAGCCTCCACTCTTCTGAGAAGGCTTTCCATCAGATTTTAAGTGCATATTCAGCCAAAATGTCATTGATGTTGGGCGATAAGCCAAGCTCAGAATCGGTGCTCCACTTCATCCCAAAGATGTTGGGTTTGAGATCAAGTCAGTCAGGTTCTTCCACACCAAACTGAGAAAACCATTTCTTTACAGACCAGGCTTTATGCACAAAGGCATTGTCATTTTAAATAAGGAAAGGGGAAAGAATGTCCACAGGGGTGTTTTGTACTGCATGCAAGATGTGGTGGACAGACGTCTATTTAGTAGCATTCAATTCAATTCAAAAGAAAAAGTCAAGATAATACATAAGTGATAAGAGGAGATGGCCCTAAATTAAGGACACAGAAGTCAACGGAACTGTGAGTGCAGGAACCTCCCCATTCAGCCACCCACATACCCTCCTCAGGCCATTTGCATCTCCCGTCCTTTCCCTTCCCTCTCTCTCTCTCTCTCTCTCTCTCTCCATTTGTCTGTCAGGCTCTCTTACCCCTTCTCTTTCTGCTTCCGCCTACACTTGGACCCATTAGGGCAATGGAAGGGAAACACGGACACGGGGCGGAAGGGAAAGCACTCTGAGGACATCAACAACGGTGAAAGGAAGAGGAAGGGATGAGGAAATGACCAGAGGGGAAGACGAGAGGAAGAGAGGAGAGGAGAGGGGAATCTGCAGTGATGAAAATCAGGTGATGTGAGTTGACAGGAGGAGTAGCACTGGGGGCTCCCTGCTCTGAACCGACCTAAACAGGAATAACCCTCACACACACTCACACATTCACACTCCAATACCCTGTGACTCATGTGCACACACAACACAGCCCAGGAAGACAGACACACACACACATTACACTGCAAAACTGCATATCCGCTGACACATGTACACACAAGATATACACACATGCAGGCTCATTCACACACTCACATGTCCATTGACTCAACTGTACTCACATGAAAAATACATGAAACACACACATGTAAGCACACTACACAGCAAGCTGCAGGTATGCAGGTAGAAGGTAGAAGGTAGAAAAGAAAGTCTGAATGTGCAAAAATTACTCAGTGCCTGTTTGTGTGTGTGTGTGTATTTTCAATTTTAACACATTTCGCTGATGCACTAACAGTGAGTAAGCACAACATTTAGCTTGCTATCTGTGGCAAGGACAAAACTGATGTGTCTGTATTAAATGTGTGTGACACCAGGGTGCAGCGAGTTAGTGAGTTAAACAGGCAGGCAGAACTCCAGCTAGTCTATTATTAGAGCTGCGGCTGCTGCTCCCTGGATGAGGCCCCCGGGGGCCCAAGCACCGGCACGTGGATTCCTGCTCTCACCCCCCATCACTCTGATCTCTATTCCTCCCCATCTCTCCCTGTGATCTCTCTCTCCTCCCTCGGCCCGGAAGGCATGGGCCTTTCCATTCAGCTATGCTCGAGCGTTTCATAGAGGGAGCAAAAACAAGCTCCTACAGAAAAATGAAAGAGGGTAAAGGAGGAAGAAGAGAGACAGAGAGGAAGATCTAAAAGAGACACACAGGAGTCTTAGGTACAACCAGAAAAAAATTGAGTTTGTTTTGCTATTCTTACACGTGATATTTCTCACTTCCTGTATGCCAGACTAAAAAAAAACAACTTCCAAACACATTTATATTTGCTATTTAGTATAAAAACAGGAATGACTTTAAACAGTCCATTTAATGAGTGTCCCACATTTGACAATTTGATGACCCGAGTAGACCTGAAACAGTAAACTCCACCCAGGTTAAAATGAGTCCCTTCCTCTGCCCCACTCATGTATACAGCTCCATTTAACCTCAGAACAGTTCAAGTTATGAATGGCTGTTTTGCGGTTGTGTGTCCTGGAGTCTTGAACCAAAACTACTTATCTGACTTGGCCATCCTCACTTTAAATGACTTCCACTTGGCTTGGTCCATTCATAGCTTTCCTCCCACACAGCAGCCAAAGGCAGGGAAGGAGACACTAGCAGAAGTAGGGCGGCACACTAAGTGAAAAACTACTACCACTGCAATATGAGCCATAATTCATGTAGATTATGATATTTAACATGTTTCCTTTTTTTAGCGATTGAAAAAAAAAAGGACACGAAGATCCCAAAATGCTGATGTTTTATGGTGTTCAGTCCAACTAAAGTTACATTTGTTTGCATAATCTTTACACCACTGTTAAAGTATCCAGGAGCATGGCAACACCCATATTAGGAAAATGCAGAATTGACAACATTATCCATTAGTCTCTCATCTTTCTCAAAAGATCTTCACACACAACTTGACTTTTAGTTGTCTTGAAAAAGTCACAACCCTGAAGCAATACTACTACTGTATACTGTATATATGCAACCACTTCAAATGCCATAATAAATCAGATCTGCTGTCCATATTTATAGGAATAAGTGAATCTTTCTTCATAAACAGGGTCCCATTTTGCCTGCATGCTGTAGGTTTGGCTCCAAAATATCAATAATATTACAATTTGTTAAAAATGTGAGTTTCAGTCTTTGTGTATTTAGCCAGGCAATAGAGGAGAGAGGTTTGTGTGTGTGTGTGTGTGTGTGTGTGTGTGTGTGTGTGTGTGTGTGTGTGTGTGTGTGTGTGTGTGTGTGTGTGTGTGTGTGTGGGTGGGTGTGTGTGTGTGTGTTTACTGAGAACTAAATTACCATATTTAAAAACAATATTTACAGTCAGTTTGAGTTCCCTTAAAATTTGATACTGCAATTTGAGAATAAACATAAAAATAATAAAACATATCACAAAAAAACACTATTTTGTGACCACTAAATTAATACTGTTCAATTACTAGTCATGTTGTTTCCTGTAATTCCATTTCATAACAGCAGGTGGCAGTATGTTTTTGTTATTTCTCTTCAGAGCTGTTCACAGCGGTTAAGTAAGGGTAAATGCTAGGTTGGATCAGCCTCTAAAGGTTAGGGTTAAGGCTGAGGTTGAGGAAAAATCATCCCTTCCAGCTCATCCAGTGTAAGCACCAACCATAAGTAAGGGTGTCAGTCCTACTCATGAAACCAACTGCAATGCTCTGATTCTGATTAAACTGAGAAGAGCTTTAAAAACCAATGACATAAAACCAGAAGTTCAATGAATCAAGAAACCCACAATCCAGTGCAAAAGTCGAGAATCTAAAAGCAGGCATACAGCATTGTATTTGTATCTCATTTTATGATAACCAAAACCCACATTACAAATAGATTATTATCAAGTTATAATATTTTATCAGTGTTATTACCTGCACTGTGCAGCTCTCATGTGAATGTGCAGAAAATTATGAATGATCAGTAGTATGTTTTCTCAATGTCACTATATTAAGAATATACACAGATCACAGAGCAAAGACAGGTAGAGTGTTCATTCACCATCTGCTATCATGGCAGCCTCTCTGATAAATGAGCGGTTTGGCTGGTGTATGAGAAAAATGTCTAAAAGCTGCAGGCAACACATGATGTGTTCAGGTGCTGCAGCAGGAGATTCAAAAATGTATGACTGGTCTGCAGTGCCACCTGGTGGTAATGAGAAGTATTTACAGAAACCAATATCCTGAATACAATGATGTAATTAAGTAATCTTCACAGGTTCTCGTATGCATTACAACCTGAATTCTTTCTTTGATTGATGAGGTGTGACAGGCACAAATAACTGCTTCAGTGGTGCCCATTTGTAATGTTGTGTGTTTTGTTGTGTCCTAATTCAATGTTTGTAATTTAAAATGTGTTTGTATTTGATTTGTCCAGTGAAATTGTAAATGTTAGATGAACAAATACCCCTTATTTTATTAACAATAAGGCTTGGTTCCTTATGGCGGGGGTTAACCGTGTGGACTTACCGTGGTGGTGGGAACAGGTTGGCCTAACTCTATAACAGGCGGGTCAGTGGACCGAGTGTCTGCCACCTTTGGTTTAATCTATGGAGACAAAAAATAAGTCACTAAATCTGCAAGAGCTTTTGTACAACATAAGATTTTCTGGTAGCACATTCAATATTTAGCAGTAATCTAGTCACAGAACTGACTTGAATGCCTGTGGACTGTGGGTAGTGAAGGTGGGGTCCTCGGGGGTAGATGTCGGTCAGGTGAGGCGGAGGATCAGGAGTGGACCTCCGATTGTGTAGTTGTAGGACCTCCTCGTAGGATTTGGTGTCGAAGTTTGTCCTCCACATTAGCACCTAGAGGATGAGGGAACCAGCACAAATTTGACAAAGCAATAAAAAATTCCATATTTTTGTCTTTAAATGTATTAAATGCACCATAAAGTGATGCACTTTTTGGGATGGACATCACTATTTTAGAATCAATACTTCAGAGAAACACTCTGATTGATCAAAAATTAGCTCCAATGTTGCTGACAGATCATATAATCTACACAAAAATACTACTTACTATTAATATGTCTGCTTTGAATGACACTCTTATGTTGTTAACAAAGTAGAGCTGCGTGATATGACCAAACTCTCATATCCTGATGTAGGTCATTTCATAACAATAACGATACATATCACGGTACGCCACATTTGCTGTAAATTTGATGAACAAATAGTTTAGTTTAGCTCATTTTGCACAAGTTAAAATTACACACAAATAAAAGACAGATAATGACAGATAATATTCCGTTGCAGGGAGAGGCAGAAAACCCAAATGTGCTTATTTAAAGCCTCCCCCTCAAAAAATGTTAAAATTACACAATATTACAGAAAATTAGCTGGAAATAGTTTCTGGTTTGTCTCCTAACGTAATTTAATCCATGAAAAATAAGGACATACTCTAACCGATGAAAAATATTGCTGTAAAGAGTGTGATTTATGACACAGTGAAACAATAGACCATAATATGAAATGATAGACATTTTTCGATCATCAAATGATATACATCGTCATATCACACAGCCCTATACAAAGTCTTGGTAACTGTGTACAGGCCCTCATAACATTAAAGGTATCAAAACTATAAGATTTAATTTGAAATCACAATATAATTGTACTGTATTCAAAGGTTACACTATTTTCCACAAACTTTGGATAACTGACTCTGCAGCTTCTTTCTGGGTGTCTCCTATAAAGCCCGATTACTGGGAAGGGTCTGAGGGATTGGTCAATACTGTAACTGGTGCTTAAACAACCTGATTCATGAGTACAGTTAAAGTTTACAATACACTAGAACCATTCTGGCTCGTACCGACACGATGAGGTGATTGAGAAAGGCCCAGCAGTCCATTCAAATCTATGAAAGGACAGCCTGTGAAAGCATTTCCACGTTCCAGAGGAACACAGGATAATAGTTTAGTTGTGTCACACTAACCTGACCATCAGCTCCCCCGGAGGCAAAGAGATCTCCGGCCCTGGAAAAAGCTACTGTGAGTACAGGGCCCTGAAAAACACAAAAACACAGTAGACAATGTTAGTGAAGGAATAGACACATCCAATACAGTTTGGACAATTTGGGATTTGTCGAACACAAATCCTGGTTTTGGTTACTCCAAATGAATTCCTAAATGATGATCTACTAGTGTCTGTAACACACTGAGTAGATTTCATTAGTGGAAAATGCTAAAAATACATTTGGACTCTTTTTAATACATTTTGATTCATTACAATGCCAATATTTGTAGAAAATACTGCATCACAACTGTATCATTTTTTTAAAGTCTTTTTTTTTTAAATAATACCCAGTTAATAAGAGGACCCATGTAGTGCTGTACCAAATACTTGTAGTGTGTATCTGTTAGTTGTCAGTGGATCAGCCAAGCTGCTCTATAGCATCACCTTGTGTCCATGAAGGGTATAGATGAGTCGTCCCTCCAACAGGTCCAGGATCTTAATAGTGCTGTCACTGGAGCCACTGATCAGATAGTTGTTGGATGGGTGGAAGGAAAAGCTATTGATTCCTGCACTGTGGACTGATGGTAAAGATAGAAGAAGAAAAAAAAATCAATTGACGCCAAAAAAAAAGACATTTTCCACGATTACACTTCAGCCATACTACCTTGATAATGCTGAATCAGCTTGTTGGTTCGTAGATCCCAAATTTTCAGTGAACTGTCAGCGGCTGAGGACGCAATACAGGTGCCGCTTGAGTTGAAATCAACAAAGGTTGCTGATCTGTAGTAGTAAATACACAATGGAGTCAGTCCCTGCAGCAGCTCAGTAGTGTGGTATTTAAATAATACACAACTATGCTTTCTACGGGACAGACAAAGTTAGCTTTCAGATCAATTTCGGAATAATATTCATTGAAGTTGTAGCCGTTCGTCAGGAATTAGAATCTATTTAACCTCTTTGATGCGCCTGGTTGGAAAAGTATTATTAAAGGGAAAAAAATATGAGTGACGATAGAAGAGTTTGTGCAAATTAAAATGCACACAAAAATACAATTTCATTAAATGACTAAAAGTGACAATGTTTTAGTCACAAAGCAACACTTAAAACAAAATGACATACTGATGACAAAATTAAAGCTAAATAGAATAATAGCACACTAGGGCTGAATGATTTTGAAAAAATGTGTAATTGCGATTATTTTTGCCTGATATTGCAATTGTGATACAATTTACAATATTAGAGGGAATAATAATATTTACATCATTATTCTCATTCTCATTGAAAAACATTAAAATTATTACAATGTTTTTTTTTTGTGGGGATCTGTACCAAGCAAAGATATATAGGACGGGACATCTCTACAGCATGACAGTACTTATTTAAAATGGCATTTTGACAATTTCACCTTCAACAAATATTGTGCCTCCTGCATTTTGAAAACTAAAATGTGTATTAAATGTTCAGCCCTACAGGACACTCAAGCAGACTTTTTTTTAAATTTTTGTTAGGACTTGCCCTCCATAGTCACTGAAACAGTTGATGCAGTGTTTGGTGGAAGTGTCCCACAGACGGACAGAACGATCGTCCCCACAGGAGGCGATGAGCCGCCCATCTGGAGAAAACCTGCAGCAAAAGACAGAAGAGAAAAAACAAAAAAAGGCAAGTTGTACTAACTGAGTGAAAACACGGTTACACATATTTACTTCCGACACACTTGACCAATGAGTAGTTTACATATACTCCTCTCTATCAAATGATTCAAATGGTGCCTGAGGTACACTGGAAACATGTAGAGTGCCAAATGCTAAGCAAACTTTGAAATCCATTATCTCTATTAGTAAAAGTTAAAAAAGTCCGATAAAAATCGTGTTTGTTTATGAGTCATTTACAGATGTGGCAAAAGTACTCACATTCTGTACTTAAGTAGAAGTACAGATACTTGTGTCAAAAAAGACTGGTAAAGGTAGAAGTACTGATTCAGCTCCTTTAGTTGGATATTCTCCGACATTATAAAGTTGCAAATTTGCAAGAAAAAGGTCTGATATTCATTTATGAGGATGTGTGTAAAAAGGAAAGCTAATTACACCTTGATTTCTAACATATAATATACACACACGTGCATGCTAAGGATGTGGTGCTACTGAGTACCTGGCACATCGCACCCAGTTGGTGTGCTGGCTGAGAGAGTAGAGGAAGCACTGCCGGTGAACGCTCCACACTTTGACGGACTTGTCGTCAGACCCTGTCACCAGTCTCTGTCCATCATTAGAGAAAGAAACACTGCGTACAGTAGCCGTGTGTGCTTTGAACACAGTTGATTCCGCTTTTCTGTAACAGATAACAGACACACACACATTCAATTACTATGTTTTCAGTACATTTGAACACTAATCTGCGCAGCAGGATTTTACATTGTCTTACATTCATTATAGATAGTTAAAAAAGATATAATTAAAGTGGCAAAAGTGACATAAACCTACATGGAAGGTGTCCACAGTCGGACCGTCCTGTCCTTGGAGGAAGTTGCCACCAGGTTACCAGAGGGTGAGAACTGCACCGCAGTGATGGCATCCTGATGGCCGACAAAGCGGAAAGCCCTCGCCTTCGGAGCCAGATTCCAGATCATCAGGCTCCTATCCACTGATCCTGAGGCTGGAGGGACACCGAAGAAAGATGTAGAGAGAAAATTCAGCAAAGAATTACACCAGAAACTTTAGCCACTATAATCAGTAAAGCTTTTTCTGGTGGCGAATTACAGTAGAGTTAACAACTGGCATGTAAAAAGGTTATTACTGCTTGGTTTGTTTTGGTTTATGTTTAATCTTGTCAAATATGAAGAAAGCCTCTAAACTAACTATTAACGTGCTAGTAGGTCTGCTTAGTGGTTAGAGATGCTGTCCTCACATCAGAGTCACAGCTTAAATTGGGCAAAGATCAACCAGAGTGTCCAACAAGAGAAATATGAACAAACAAAGTGTTGACAGAAAACATCAGACAGAAACAAACATGGTCATCATAGGAAACTAGTCAGTTTTCTGATTTAATAGCTCAGTTGGAGGTAAAACATAAGACATCATATTATCATATCAACATGATAAGCCACATTGTATACTCTTACATATTGGATTGCAAGATTATTATTAATGATTTGTTGGAGATTTCTTACTATTATGATAATAAAATGATGTATCTCCTTCTAATATCAGTACTTTAACTGAAAGCGGCAATAAGAGGCCAATATTTGACAAATTGTAGGAGCTAAAAAACAGAAAAAACTAGCTGCACAAACACATAAAAGAGCATCTGAATAGTGTTGTGAAACTATAAAACTTGCAGTAGCAGCAGAAATTACCTAGCTGTTTGCGGTTTGGATTAAAGTCAGTACAGGTGACAGCATCTTTATGTCCCTTGAAGTGTCTCTCCAGGGCGGGATCCTCCTGCAAAGACATTGTTCACAGATCAATTAACCTATAAAAAAAACCTCTGCATTACACTCTCTGTATTATCTCTTCTTCTGCACGTTTAATACTCCAAATAAGTTTAGTGTTTAAGGAAATGTTTGAGAAGCATGCTTTAAATGTGGTTGCTTTAGTATAGATGCTTGATTATGACTAAAAACATCATTTAAACTGTAAGGAGACAATACCTGTGTGTTGATTAGAGGGTAATTCAGCAAATATATTCAAGAAATTCCACTTTTTTCAGGCAAAGTGCTGTGGTTGTGCACATTGGAGCACTGCTGCATGTGCTTTTAGCTTTAGCCATGTTTTGTTTTTGACAGTTTTTATACTATATAAGCTAAAGCTAAGGAAATGCACTGAGTTGCTGGTCTGTCTGAGCATATAAAACATAGTTGACTCGATATGAATAACACAAACATATCACTGCTGTGCTGAGCGTGATAACAAAAATGATCCGGGGTGTGTTTGACAGCTCCAAATCACCAAATCCTCTTAGCAGCAGAGGCACAGCTACCAAATTCGCCGACTCAGCTGGGGGGTTAGTGTATGATAACAAATATAAACGCACATATGAAAACAAGTTTACTCACCATTACAGACGCCATGGTGGGCATTTACTGAAGTAATGTTGTCAAAGCAAAGGTTGAACCATCCCGCTGTTTTGAGCTTCAGACCTGACCTGTCGAGCCCAGATATAACACGGTGGCGCTAATGCAGCCTGAGTTACACCCTGCTAACTAAATAGCAACCTGTAGCTGCAGCTTGGGGCAACAAGAGTAGTGCTGCGTTCACTTACCATGTGTGAAGGGGGAGAAACGAGAATCTCACCTTACTATTCCATTCACAATATGAAAATACCGCCCACAACAACGTATATATCAAATAACAATGAACAGAACAATATATGTATATTAGCAGGGTTGGGAAGGTTACTTTGAAAATGTAATAGGTTACAGATTACTAGTTACACTATTTAAAATGTAATAAGTAATGTAACTATTACAATTACTTAATCAAAGTAATGTAACCTATGATTACTGTAACCTTTTTGATTACTTTTCTAATTTTCTAACAAATGTTTTCACGATTTAAGCCCACACCATGATTCATTTACAAAACATATAAAATATAACAATAATCATAATAATTTCAAAGAATTAAAAACAACAATGTATTCAGTAGCCTGTTCAATATTTAAAAATGAGGGGGGGAAACCCCTCTTCCTGAGCAAAATCTTAAGGATCTGTCTTCAGGTGTAACCCCTTTATAATCATGAACATTTTCATACGTAACAGTAATTTAATTAAACCTTTTTTTAAATTTAATGAGCATTAACAAGCCAGTGTCTTTGACCTTTCTTTTACTCAAAATTCGTTTCTTCGGTTATTCCTATTTTTTACGTAACATGAATGCACCGTGTCAGTGAGGTGGAGCGTCTTCCGCTGCTAAGCAACTAGCCAGTCGTAACTGCTCTGGAGGCTGACCGCCACAGTATCGGCTTCTCCGATTCGCTCTTGAAATACCCTCCGACCAATCAGCGTAGAGGTAGTTAAAGTTGGAACCTGACGTTTTGTATTTAGGTTTAAAAAAAAGAAGATGTCGCACAATCGGGACATCGGCAGTGTGCAGGTAATGCCAATTTTTAAATGACAGCATTCATTATTATATTAACCTGCTAGCTGACATCACTGCGTTATCGAGTGTTATCATGTGCTGTGAATCTAGAAACGAGAAAACAACCGGAGCTACGCTAGTTAGCCTGTTAGCTCATCAGTGTTAAGTTACCATGCCAACCACAGCACACCTGTGAGGTATCATATCGTTATACACTCTTTATAAAACATCTAAGCTTGACAAAATAAGAGTCAACCTTTTTACTACCAAGCCTTTGCTACGTGTTATTCAAGCTAACCATGTTGCCTTTTCCCTCTTTTTTCTTTTTTGTACAGTACATGAAAAAAAGGATTCCTCAAAACGCCAAGTATCAAAATGTCAAAACAAGGCTGGACACAGGTAATCAGACTCACTGATTTCCTAATTCAATGATGTTTAATTTAAGACAGAAGCATATTACACTCCACTCTATACAGCACATCTATGGTGCAATTATAGCAATGCAAAACATGAAGAAGGTTGCATTTAATGGTGCATTCACAATCGTGCTTAAGCTTCCAAGATGGAGGAGTGCTGCTAGTCATAGTTTGTTTCTAACACTGTCCCCACATTTCATGCTGTGTTTAGGATGTTAATGTTTTAAAAAATGAAGCTATAATGGCATTAGCCCAACCTACACAAAGGGACACTAAGTACTCTTCTTGTTTTTGGAAGCCTTGCAACACATGTCTGTATCAGTTTTAACCCTGTATATATTTATACTGTCTTGTCCTTGTATTGTCACATGTTTTATTTTATATTTTTTTGTTGATGAGGACCTGCAGATGTGTCTGAATGCAGTTTTCGTCTTCCTCGTCTTATAATTCAAACTGTTTACATTGCTCATTCTCTCGTTTTGACAGGATGCAGCCTCTCGAAGTATATGGAAAAACTGGAGGAGATTAAAAAATGTGAGTAATTGATTAGAAGGAGTACCAGATATTGCAAGGAATTGTACATATCTTTATAGGTATCTTTTTATGTGTATGTCTTGTTATACTTTTTACCCTGCTATATGCACTTTTGCACTCGGGTGTTTCATGCACTGTGAGTTTTCTAGCAGCATTTTGTCAGTTTTTATACTTGGGTCTTTACTCAAAATATTTCACTTCAACTGTATTTTTCATAGCTGGAATGACACCATTGAAGTACATTTGAAACTTATATTTTGCTGTTTGCACCCACCATTTGGAAGTCTTCACATTTAAACTTTTGTGTTTGAGGTTCAGTTCACTTTTATGGCACTCAGTGGGCCTAACAGATGGTGATTGCTTTTTATAGGAACAGCCTCAATGTCTTCCTAATGGAAACTTTACAAGGACACGTATAGCAGTTTGGTTTCTGACCCACTCAGTGCAAAATAGTGCCTCACTACACACTGGACCACTAGACCGCTGTGCACACAACATCAGTTCAGTCCATTGACATCTTTTAAACACTTTCCATTCTGCGCAAATGTGAACAGTTGCATCAGATAGCTCCACTTTGGCAGACTTCTGTCAAACTCACATGGAAATAAACCTCCCTCAGGGCCTTTTTCTTAGATTGAAGTGGAAATAAACTATTTACTGTACGCTTGAGATCAGGTTCGTACTTCACACAGTTGGGTTTCTTTTCTGTGTCCGTCTTTGCACATCAAGAGGTAAACCGGAGAAGCTCTAACCCACTGATATTTCCCACTTAAAGAAGTTCTTTGTGGACAGTGGTCATTTAGATTTGACCTGTCCTCTGATTTCTCAGGGATAAGCGACACCGTTTCCCTCATTCTCCAATGGAGGATTGTACTGCTGTCCACAATTGTTCCTCTGTGACACTGGACACGAACTATAGGGATTTGCTGGTCAGGTGCCATTAGAGGCCTTTTGATGGAGTGTAAGATAGAGGAGTCACAATGGGGGTAACACCAGTATCAGTTAGCAAGGATAAAAGTGTGTGGCCTGACTTGGGTGTAGCAGTGGCAGCTTTAACTGGAAGGCAGCATGGGAACAGAGCTTGTAGAGCTCAGGTTTGGTGAAGCATTAGAGGAGGAAGGGGTAAAGGAGGACTTTCAAGACCCAGGTGAGTTGTATGTAGTGTGGGTTTGAGGAGTGGTTAAAGTGGTATTTTCTAGTTAATCATCACAATTATCAGTTACAATGATTAGACCTTGATATGACGCAATGTTATCATCTTCAGCTACAGCAGTCAATCCAAATAAAATGTTTCAAGGCTGTGAGGCTCTTCTATCCGTCAATTTTTAGATTTAAGTATTTGCTTCTTCTCTTTTCTCCTTCAGATTACAGGTACAGAAAAGACGAAATCTTCAAACGACTAAAGGTGACGACGTTTGCGCAATTGGTGAGCATCAATGAATATTTAAGATAATATATCCTTTATTAGTCACACAGTGTGGAAATTTACATTATTGCAGCAGCAAAGTGGGCAGCAAATATAGAAGAGCATCAATAGAAATCATAAAGCAACAACAATGAATAATAAATAAATACACAAACAATAGCAGTAAAAAATAGTAATATTATGTCCTTACAATACTGTCACATTCTGCTAGATTTCTGTTGTAGTCAGTGCAATTTTGGAGGTGACAGAATAAAGGCAGTGATTCATTTACAGTTTGAATAGTTTTAAACAGACAGCTTTGAATGCATTTTGCTTGGCTTGTTAATTTGATTTACAGACTCCATTCTCTTTGTACATTTATTTCCCAATTCAAGCATCTTTAACTTTTTTTAATCTTATTTTTCACACCAGCTCCTTCAAGTGGCCTCCGTATCAGACCTGAATGGAAGTGAGACTGACGGTGACTCACTTGTCCCAGAAGGTAAGAGGCACGATTAGTCATTCACGTAACACAGTGAAAAGTTATTTATCTGCATTGAGAAATCAGGTCACTGCAGCAGTAAAGAGGCAAAAATAACACATAGAACTGAAGAGCTTAAGTATAATTACTTCCAGTAAGATTAAAGTATAAAGTAACTCATTAACTTTAACTTTATGAACGATTATAAGGATATAAGTCTCAGAGAACAGTTGGTGACAATCTGACTCATTTGCAGACGGCATGTCAGTGATGTCTGACGCAGACCTGGACAGTCTGTCTGAACACACCAACGGCTCCCCGCAGGCGTCAGACCATCAGGATGCCAAAGAGATCTGCTACACCGCCCGGTCAACGCTGCTAAGGTTCGGCACAGCTCAGCACCCTAAAAAAACCTCACTAACTGCCCCAAACTGCATACAACACATATATTACTTATAGTTTGGTCATCAAGTTGCTTCATACATTTGAAAAGGCAAATATTTCCACTAGGTGTTCGCATTGGAGGGAACTGTACCTCTGTCTTAGCTGCACTTACTGTTAATCTGTGACATACCCTGCCTGTTCAGATACAAACTTCCCTCAGTAAGCACTCAAATGTATTTTGAGATATAATCAGATAATGATTAGTTTGTGTTCTTGCAGGTTAGAGCTACAAATTCATCAGCACTGAATGGGTGTTAAATGGTCAGTTGACTTAAATTGCCTTATTTCAGGTGGTACCCAGCCATGCAGAGAAATTTGTTTTTATTTGCCCAGATTTTGAGATTTCTTCTTCAACCACGATACAGTTAAATTGTGTTTGTGGTGGTCACAGCATTGAAAAAACTACATTTATAAAATCAGCGGCCACAATTTTTGTCCCTGTTTTGCCCCAAATACTCAAAGAAGACACTGTATTATTTAGAAGTAGGCCCACTTCTGATGTCTGTGGATTATCCCGAGTAAACTGTCTCTGGACAAACACACTGCTGAATTCTTAAAAACTTGAAATGCAGTGTACACCCAATATGAAATCCCATTCACCTCAGTTGCATTGGGTTGGAGGCAGAATTTCAGACTTTCGGGCAAATTTTAAATTAAAATTGAATACGCCACACAAACAGAAAAATCTAGAGCTTTCCTCTTATTTTTTTGTCGTCAGTATTTCTATGTGCAGTGGCTTCGTATTTTCACCCATTGTCACACCCAGCGATCCAACAACCCCTTAACAACAAAAGCACATCTGTAACCCCACACCCACCATGTCTGCGTCTGCACTAACACACTGTACTTTCACCTTTATGTCCCAGAAGACGCCCATTTCGTCAGTAACCTCCCTCCATGTGTTCTCCGCGTCCCCTCCTCTCACCTGAGCCTCCATCTCCTACAGTTTGAACATAAACCTGCTGGGGAGTGTAACTCTATCTGTGGTGGCCTCTCCAGGGCCCGCAGATTGGGCCTCTTTAATGACAGAACTTTTAGCTCATCTTCACCTTGTGGCGACGACAGATGGAGAGAGAAATTAGGGCAGTGCTGGGGTAAACCTACACAAGGGGAAAGTGGTGTGCTTCCATAATGTTGTTTGGCTCAGTTCCACAACTCGATTTGCTGCAGAGAGTCGTCTCAGGTTTCATGTTTGATAGTCAGAGAAGGAGCCAAATCCAACCATCCCTGATTTGTGAAAGAAATCACTACAGTTCTGTACTGGATACAGACTTACAGAAAATAGTACAAAGGCAAATCAAAGAAGATTCATGTCTGACTGTGTGGCAGGGGATAAAATGATGTATCAGAGCTCCTCAGTCTGCATTTTAAATCAATGCACAAGACTGTGTGATCATTACTCTGCAAATAGCCAAAACTCAACACTTTACCCAAAAGAAGTTTAATATGTGGTTAAGTCGCCCACTACAGATAATGAGCTCTGCTTTGACTGTTATTTTCTTATATCAAATACTCCATTGTGATTTATTTTAAGAACTTGTGAACAGGAAATACACTGGACCAAAACACACATTTTCTATGCAAGATCTCCTAAAAGAGTTTGTTTTTTAACATTGTAATTAACTCATTTTTTTAAATAAAAGAGGATTTTATTTCACCTCAGTGTTATCAGCGGTGTGGGGGAGCTGAACCTCGACAGGAACAGTCAGAAGTTGACAAGTATGTCGATGTCCAGCCCAGACCTGGCTGACAGGCCCTACCCCGACTGCCCCTACCTGCTGCTGGACGTACGGGACCGCGACGAGTTCGACCGCTGCCACATCATCAGCGGTAGGTGGCGAGAACACAAAGCTCATCAGACTTTTAATGCCTTCAAGAACTATTTGTATCATCTCTGTTTTTTTATCTTCTCATTCCTACAGCACACAGTTTCCCCATCGCCTTGTTGTCTCGAACTATGAACCCATACACCAAGGAAGTGCTGGAATATGTATCCTTCTGGAGCTGCAACGACGAGTCGATTCATTGATTTATTGTCAACTACTAAATTAATAGGCAACTATTTTTATAATTGATTAGTTGTTTGGATATTTTTTACGAAAGAAAGTTCAAATTCTGTGATTCTAGCTTCTTAAATGTGAATCTTTTATGGTTTATTTAGTCTCCTATAAACATGTTATGGACTAAAAAACAAATAAATTAATCAAGGAAATAATCAACAGGTTAATTGACAATGAAAATAATTTAGCTGCAGCCCTGTATCACAATCCACACAACACTCACTAGTCTTTTGGTTCATGTTAAATCACCAATGTCATGCTACATCTGTCCATTAACTGGTCTGACCTTAACCTGCAAACTATGTAGAAAAATGCAGCAGGGAAGATCATCATTGTGTACGATGAGGATGAGAGGATAGCCAGCCAGGCAGCCACCACCATGTGCGAACGAGGCTTTGAAAATCTATTTCTGCTTTCCGGAGGTGAGATCTCATATCATTCAAGCTTTCTAGTCTGATTTATTTAAATATGATCTGATCTTTAGTGAAAAGGCTGCATCATGTATTTGAAGTTATCGCCACTTTTTAGCTTTAAGTGGGGCTGGAGCTTAAAGTTACTGGAGATTACTTGAAAGTAAAAATCAGAGGCTAGTACACTCCTTAACATTTACTTTATCAACAAATTCAAATCTAGTGAAACTGAAGAGCATTTAATTAACTATACTTAACTGGTGTAAAATATTAATGAAAATGTTTCAGCCAGTAAAAATCTGTTTTTCCACTCTTTTGTCCTCTCCTCTCCAAGGTCTCAAGTTAATTTCTCAGAGATTTCCGGAGGCAATGACGACAGGCTCCATCCCGACCTCATGCTTTTCATCTCCTCCAACATCGAGGGGAAAGAGGTTGTCCGTTCAGCAGCAGCAGCAGTCGACGCAGACGGCTGAGAAGAGGTGGCGGTTCACATCAGACGAGCTGGCCAAGATCCAGGAGCAGCTGGATGAGATGCTCATCCCCAGCAACTCCAACAGTAAGATATTAGACCAGCCAGAAACACTTCATCTTAAGGGTTTGTAATTACCTAACAATCCTCTAGGGAAGTTTCCTGCGAAGAGCTTTATAGTGTGGCACTAGGTAATGGAGGAAAAATCTGCAACAGCTATTTCAGTTTAGTCAGTTGTGTTGAATTTATGAGCAGATGTTGATTTCCAGAGGAATTTCCCCTTGAAAAAAAAACATGCTCCATTTCAACAATTATGTGGGTCAGTGATTGTTTTTTTTGGTGTCTATGTGTTGTAGTCAAATTTTAAAGGGGTTTGAATGTGAAAATAAACATATGAATAACCTGCACACATTATTTTTTTGTGCACTCAGCATAAGATTTCTGCTTTTAATCCATTTTGAGAGAATATATTAGAGGATTATGGCAAAAATGTCTAAGTGGTGTAACCCTAAAAACTTTGTACCAAATAATTTAACTTGCTTAAAAACAGTAAATTCTCAATAAAACACCATATCAACTAGTTTGGCATGATCTTACATTATATCCATATATTATTTATGTGTTAATCTCCATGTGTTGAAGTGTATGCATGTTCAGGTCTTTGCAGGAACCTTTCTGTGAATTTACAGTTACATACTGTCTAGGAAGTTATGGGAAACTATGGGACCTCTACATCAAAGCAATACTACTGACCAGTCTAATTAAACTGGATAACAAAATAGGGCTATGAAGAATCAGTAAGGCCCATCCCTCTTGATTGAAATCCTTTAGTTTTTTTGTATTTGGAGATTGAAGTAATTAAACAAAACCTAAGAGTATAAACCAGACTCTCATCTAAAGAAAGCTGTTTGCATGTGTGTTTGCTGCAGGCCGCATGTCCAGCCGGATGTCATCCAGCAGCACCCAGTCCAAAACGTCCAGCGCCCGGAGTCGAATGACTTCCTCCACATCCGGGAGAGGAGATAGCGCCAGGGTTCAGAGCAGCAGACCCTGGAAATAACAACCTCCCCCCCCCCCCCTCCTCTCTCACCCACATACATTAGACACACTCAAACAAGCATACCTCCAACACAGAGTCCATTCACTTCAGATTACATTCCCTCTGCTCCATAACTGAAACACACCTCAAAATAGTCTTCTATGATACTGCTGTAGATTCAGAGGTGGACACTTAGAGTGACTTTTAAACTTTTTTCATTGATTTTTTTTTTTTTTATTCCCCATGTGTGTTTGTGAAGTGACGCAAAATTGAGATTATCATTATCAAAATGACGATCTGGTTTCTGGCGCCATCTGTTACATTTTGCTGTAAAATTCCTAAATCGTGATCATTTCCGTTCGCTTCTGACCAATTGTTACGCACTTTGTTGCTGCTGTATTGAGAGTAGATATCAGTTGCACTCTGACAACACTGAAACGACTAAACTCTGCTTCATTTTGTAAATAGAAAATTCTGGTGGAGGACAGGGTTCCTACAGAGGTTAAGAGAAAAAACTGCTATATGATTTTCAATTTTGGGAACTAATAATAGCTGTGAACATCGTAGGTTTTACTACAACAACCAAAATATTTAATCTCAGATTAAGACTATGAGATTTGGACAACAGTATGAAATTTTCAAATGGAAAATGTTGGACTTTTGAAAAACAGTTCAGTCATCAGTGAGCAGTGAAACATGACAGTCTTCATCTTCACAAATCACATGTCAAACTGTAGTATTTTCTCCTTCCTGTGTCTTTTTTTCTTAATATATTTAATAAATGGTGTGTATATGTTTGCACAGTGCCTCATCTGTGAACCTTTTGAGCTGACAAATCCTTTTTGGACTCAATTCAAGATTTCACGTAACACTATTCTCATCAGTTTTTTTTCTTCACTTGTGTCTGAGGATGATCTGATCTGTTCAAATCATGTTTTGATGGTTGTTTTTTTTTCTATTTAAAGGTTATTATCTCCAGAAAAGTCAGATTTAACTTCATTAATATGACATTCAAGTAAAGGGGCCTTGCGAAAAGATGTTTATTTGTTGGAGACAGAGAAAATTGAATGTTAATATGTTGTGAAGGAAATGCTCTGTAATACAGTAGATGTAATATATGTACACATAATGTTACAGACTTGGATCAATTTTGGGAGAAGTTTTGCTGTATTTTTGTAAAATGCTTCATCCTGTCTTGATGTCTTATTGTGATGCTTTAACCAACAGTGCAACTTCAGCCTTTATGTGCTATTTTTACGTCCGGTAAACTCTCACTTGACTGTAACAAAATGATCATTTTCAAATGTGAAAAACAGTATTGCTAATTTGTAATTTGTGGCCTTTTGTTGCGTGTTGTTGGTTTGTTTGCATGGGACTTTTTGCACATGTCCTGGACACAATCTTATGAAGTGCATTTAATGACCTATGGAGCCCTTTTATTTCATGATTCTGTGTTTTCATCATCAGTCTTAACTGACATTAACTAGCTGATCACATGATTTGGATTGTA
This sequence comes from Scomber scombrus, assembly GCF_963691925.1. Lineage (NCBI taxonomy): Eukaryota > Metazoa > Chordata > Actinopteri > Scombriformes > Scombridae > Scomber > Scomber scombrus. The sequence goes on along the minus strand of NC_084975.1, from coordinate 4,992,949 downwards.
AATGAATGTTAAATAAAGTGTAAAATTGTTTATTAGAGTTGTTTCTTTGTTGACCGAACAAATGGTAGAAGTTATTAAATGAAAACCAGAACTTCAATTTACTTTAATCACATTTCATTCACCTCCATTGTTTTAGGGTTGGAGGCACAAGCTTTTGTTGGGTGTAATTAATTGGATGCATTAAATTTAAAGGAGACCACAAAATAAATACCTTTCATTATTGGAGATACATATTTATTAGTTCACATATACAGTTCAATTACAACCTAAACATCCACCAATGGGAGGCATTGACAGGCTCACTTACCCCTCAAACGTCTTCTTGCCGAGAATGGTCACAAACAGCGCGGCGAATGCAAGCAGCCCCCTCATCATGACCAACAATCCGGCCGGGCTGAACACCCACTTTTATGGCCAAATGTGCCGGGTTATGTGTCAAAACTACGACATTGCATAAGGTGATGGAGATATATGTCAAGAGCTGGTGCTGTTGCCACACCAGCCTGAAAATACCAGATGAAAAGGGTTTTTTACACATCTGAAGCTGTGTTCAGTTGTTAAAGAAAGAGGAAAGTTGATCAATGTCTGCTTCGTTTAGTTGTGGTTTATTCAGTTGTATTACATAAAATGTATTAACAGTCGAAAGTTTAGACACACTTTCTCATTTAAGTGAATGGGGAAATGTGTTTCCAAACTTTTGACAAGTATAGTGAACATATCACACATGTTACAGCTCATTACAGCAACATAAACAGTCTGTGTAAAAAAAAATAGGGCTGAATTATGTTTTATTGTAAATAGTGAAAAATGCCCTTCACCACTTTATAGATCCCAAAGCAGCAAAGTCCTTGTTTTGTCCAAAACCAGAGAATATTTTATAGTCTAAATAAGTAAATTACTTTATTGATTAATCTATTATCAAATTAGTTGCCTCTTTTTTATTCTTTCATAGCATTACAAATGACTAATAAAACACTTTGTTGTTGGTGTAATATTTGCATTTAAAGATTTATTTATTTTTTACATTAATTTTAACCAAAATGTAAAAATGTTAACAGCTCAAAATAGAATCTCACTGCTCAACAGGAAGTCACGGCCGGGCACACAGTGTTTCAACTTCGTCCTTTAATGCATTAAATTAAAATAAAGAACTTTTATTTTTTGAATTTCAGTTATTATTAGTTAAACAAAACATCCTCTCCAATTTATAATTTTTTTTTCTCTGCAACAGGAGGCATTCAGTTGTGGGGTTTTTTTTAATAAAAGAGGATTTTATTTTGGCCTTTAGAGGCCCACTAACCCTTCAAACGTCTCCTTGCCGAAAACGGCCAAAAACAGCGCGGAAAATGCAAGCAGCCCCCTCATCATGACCAACAGTGTGAATCTGGCCGGGCCGAACAACGAGTTTCTTATTTGAATGATTACCAAAGGATATATATTTAGTTTTACTTAAATTCAGTGTAAATTTATTTGCATCAAACCAACTTTTTAGCTTGTTCCGAGTTGTCCCCACAACAATGTAAATGTGTATATCATCTGCATATATAATCGTTTTCAGTATTTCGGACACTTCACATAATTTATTTATGTACAAAATAAACAGTAATGGTCACAACACTGATCCCTGAAAAACCTCCCAAGTAACCTTCACTAACTGTGATTTGAAAATGAGTATCTATAACTAACTACTAACATATGACTAAAAAAGAATGCGGATGTTTATGTTGCTCATAGTAACGAGAGGATTAAAGGAAGTAAAAAAAAAAAAAGTGCATTTATGTGTGTAAACATGCAACAAAGTAAAATACTTCATAATCATAAAGAAATGGAAACCACAGTTTTCCAATGAGCCCATTTATTTGCCTGATTGTGGTTTTCGTGATGTTTTAACAGTTGTAGAATATGATAATAAAGATGACATTAGTCGAAAAGATGACATTTTCAAGATGTAATTTACCAACAGTGGAGTCTCCTCAGGGATTTCCCCTTTCACCAACACTTTAGTAGGAGTTCCTGTTGGTGTGATCCATGATGGCCATCAGAGCCAGCCAAGTCTCCTGGGCGGTGGGGATGATCTGATTGGCTGGCAGGAGGAAGCCGCTGCTACCGGTGTCCCTCAGCTCGAAGGCGTAGGAGTACTTGATACCCTGGTCGTAAGCCCAGTCAATGCTGCCACCGCTGGCTTGGTCTGCAATTGAAGCAGTTATCGTTGAGGGAATGAACATAAGGAATGATTACAGCAAGAAAAACATGTCAACCTTCATTTGGGCACCCGACCATTGTTTAATGATAAAAAATGTTGGTGACCTTACTCTCAAATGTATAATTCAGCATTTTGTCAGGTCCCATACTGTTTAGTTTGTTTTTGATTTCCTGTTTTATTTTGTTGGGATTCCCTCACTTCCTGTTAGTGTTCTTTCTAGGTGTGATTGTCCATTGTCTTCACCTGTGCATCGTTATCTCCTCCCCTCATGTCCCAGTTTTGTCTGTCTGAGCCTGACACTTTTAGTTTAATCTGAGATTACGTTTTCAAAGGTACCAGTGCTAAAGGGTCTAAAATTAAAATAGATTCATGTACCTCACACCCGCTGGAATAAAATAAAAATCATCAGACTTTATACTCAAACAACAAAAATGTCTCCCAAGGATCTGTTTTTACTGGTTGAATGTTAACTTTGCACTGCACCTCATATCTACTTGCAGATGTTGTAATGCTTTGGGGATTGGATAATACAAAGCTTAAAAAGCAGTAAATAATAAGTAAGAAAATAATTGGTCTTGCCCAAAGGCACTTCAGCGCTAAGGGTGCCCTGAATTCACTGTGCTGAAAAGCATTTATTCTGCTAAACTGTGAATTGAAATTTCTGCTTTTGATTACGTCTAGTTCTTGCTCCTATGGAAGCTGAATGCACTAAGTTGCTTTGGGCAATATTTAATGAAGAAGAGGAACATATGTTTGTTGCTAATGCTACCCATTTGCCAGAATAAAATGTAAGTATTGTACATTTCTGGAAACCATGGATATGTTGAATATCTACATTTTATACATTGAATGTCTACGTTTCAATGTTGGCAATGATCAGTTGAATAATTATGCTTTATGATGTGACACTGTGGTTAAGCTCCAGTTGGGTTTAGGCACAAAAACCACTTGGTTAAGGAAAGATAATGGTTTGGGTTAAGATTTAAAAATAATAAAAAAGGATGCAAATATCCCAACGTCTCACTAAAAACACTGGGTTCTGTTGGTTGAAAGGGGAAGCGGGCAGTGGTCACAAGGTGGTTTTGAACACAGCTCTAACCCTAACCCATCTAACCAAGTTTCTGGCTAACCACCCAACCCCTCGTCCTCCTAAGAGGGAAGTCAGGTCATATAGATCTCATCTGAACTACGTCACGTTAAATGTTGATATGATACTGTTACGACCCCTCCCTTTCTGCTCGTCATCATGCAGCTGATTACTTCCTGCAGGAGTTGGCAGTCAGGGAGGGGTCGTTAGGGCAAGGTGTTCACACCTGGCTAGGCCTCTACCCAAGGTGATATAAGCCAGCCTGGTCTCATTCTCTCTCTCTCCGAGGTTCCACGCCGCTACAGGTTCTGGGTTCGTTTTGGCGTTTTCCTTTTACACTCCAGCAGCACACAAATGTCTCACTCATCCACACACTACATTCACCACTGATGCCACTAATCTCCAAACCTCATGCTTTTTGTAGATATGTTGAAGTTACAATAAAACATTTTCATTTGGCACTTATAATCCTGACTTGTCTCCCCTCCTTGTCACATATGTTGAGCCAGTTTGTGACAATACATTTTGTTAAAATGTTGATGTGCTACATAATAAACTGAAACATAGAGATTTAACGTATCTGGGGTTTGCAGAACAGACAAAGCCAACGTTTTATTCTGGCAGCTGGGCAGGATAATGACTATTAGGTGGGATGAAGTAAAACCAGTGTATAACAGTGTTGCTGAAACTTACAGATGGTGGTGACGATGCTGCCGAATCTGTAGCGAGTACCAAACAGGGAAGTCAGGTCAGTGGTAGCCCTCCTAGCCAGAGCATCCTGCAGAAAGAAATTTCTATGATCACATACAGATGACTACACAGTTGCTCTTGTTTGTTATATTATTGTTGCATGTGCTTACATTTCTAACATTACAGGCAAACCAGCACAGGGACTATAAAACCACAGAGCCCAGAGAAGAGCTCAACCAACTAAAATTCAGAGTAAAGAACTCAAAAAAGGTAGAAGGTGTATTTTTACCAGCTCACGCCGGTCCCTGGCTGGAGTTCTTTTGAAGCCGTAAGGGTACAGGAGCAACTGGGAGAAGGCGTGGACGGTGATGAAAGCCTTGAAATTGCCATTGGAGTTCACAAAGTCCACAATGGACTTGACCTCAGACTCAGAGTTAGCCCTGGGTCCACGGTAGATCTGTGAGCAGGGGTTGTTACTGGTCCCAGGCCCTACATGATGAGAACAGAATCAGAGAAACAGCAAGGAAACAAATGCTGCTGTCTCTTTTTTGACAAAGCTTATAGTTAGCACGTAGTTTATGCTGCTATAGGCTTAGACTTCCGGGGGACTCCCATGATGCACTGAGCTCCTTTCTCTTCTCTCCTCCTCCCTCTCTCTCTCTCAATCCATCTATCTATATCGATTAACATTCATGCACTATTAATGCATTCACTAACCTAAACTTCTTCCCCGGAGTTGTCTGTGCTTTCTCGTCTCACAGGTAATCTGGGCCTGTAGACGTCGGGATGTCCCGGACCGACTAGCTTCAATGTTGATTTTCAATGTCTCTCTCTCCTATTCTTCCTCTCTCTCCTCTCTTCCCAAACCGGTCGAGGCAGATGACCACCCACTTTGGGCCTGGTTCTAACTCTTCCTGTTAACATGGAGTTTTTTTCTTGCCACTGTTGCCAAGTGCTGCTCATGTGGGAATGTTGGGTCTTTTTCAATTTAAGAGTACGGTCTAGACCTACTCTACGTGTAAAGTGCCTTGAGATGACTTTTGTTGTGATTTGGCGCTATACAAATAAAGATTGATTGATCGATTGAGGTACAGGTAACTGCATATGTGCAATTAGATTTTAATTTTAATTTTGATCATAGAGATGCAACATGTGACATATGGGGCCCAAAGCATGTATTGCTTCACATTTAGAGGTCACTATAGTAAAAGAGGTTGGGAACCACTGCTTTAGAAAATAGTTCTGGAGCTTAATAAATGCTGACAGATGCATGTGGTGCCTTGGTATATTCCAGCAAAGACGGAAAGAAATTACCTCCAAAACCAGCATCCCAGTTCCTGTTGGGATCAACTCCAACACAGGGGGAGCCGGGGTTGGGCTTCCTGGTCTTACGCCACAGACGGTCCTGGAAACATTAGTTTGTTTCTTATATTTATCATCTTATTTACCTAACATGAATATTTCATCCGCTTTGTTTTTGTTTCTTATTTTTTTGTTTGGTTGTCAACATTGTTATCACTATTAATTCAATGTAACTAATATTCAGTACTGTGCAAAAGTCTTAGGCCACCATTAGATTTGTTGTTTTACTAATGCTATAATGACCATGTATAATTATTTCTCATTCTCTTAATTAGAATACAACCAGAAAATACTGGAAATGTGTATGCATTATTAAAAAACAGGGAAAAGATAAAATAAAACAGCTTCTATAGGCTAAATTGGCAAGTACTTAGTGTGTCCTCCCCTTTCACTGAGCAATAGCAGGAACCTGGCTCTTAAACATTAATGCAATTGAACCTTAATTAATAATAATTTATAAAAATGTAAAATTGTGTACATATTTCCTGTATTTTCTGTTTGTATGGTTGTGATGGCCGAAGACTTTTGCACAGTACTGTAAATCTACTAGTTCTACTGTTCTTGGTGTACATGAACATACAATATACAAAGGTATATAATACTCAAATTCACATGACATTTCTTTATTCAGCAGTCGTGAGAATTTTGGGGGTTAAAAAAACCCTTACATGACTCAGTATCTCATCTAAATATCATCGGTAAAAACTATATGTGGCAGTTAAAGTTGTTTGCTATATGAGACTCACTTGGTCGCGGGTGTATTGATAGCCATCAGGGTTGGTCACAATCTCCAGGTAGATGTCCATCCTGTTGAGGATGGCGGTGAGAGCCTGGTCACCGCCAAAATCAGTTGCAATCTAAATGTAAAGCACACATGTTCCAGTGTAGATGATCAGTGGTCAGGAGCTGCAGAGACAGTGAGGGGAAACAAAACACAACCTAAGAGTCATTTAAACTAAAGCACCTTCTTGGCGAACCAGGTACCACTGGCCGGAGTGATCCACTCTCTGGCATGGATTCCAGTGTCGATCCAGATGGCAGGACGGTTGGTTCCACCAGTGCTGAACTACGAAACAGAAAAAGGAAACATGCAGTTGAACATTATCCTATCCAAGGAATAAATGAGCAAGCGTATTTCATAAATGGTGCAATTCTAAAGATTTTTTATTAACATTAACACATGCATGAACAAAAATGTCTTCATTTTGTCGAGGAAATGCTTTACTTACAGTACTACTTTCTATGAAGTACAGTATTATAGCCGTTATTCCTTTCATTTACCTTGAGCACATTCAGGGGACGACTTTCGAAGCTCTGACCAATCACAACCTTGCTGACCAGGTTGGGATTCTCAGCCACCAGCATGTCCTGGAAACTGTAGATCTAAAACAAAGACAAAGTCCTGGTCTTTGAATTCACTATCAGTTGGGTAAAAGATTCTCTGTAGCATTGTCTGGTCTTGACTGACTCTGGATCTGTTGTTGTTGTGCTATTATAATAATTTTGTAGATAATCTAAAAGATGCTTCTAGTAGAAGCCAAATCATCAGCGACAGCTCTACTGTCAAGAGAAAGGCGCCGATTGCAGGTCCAATTATCAAAGCAAACTGATTTTTTAAGTAATGAATTGGTTTTATTTTGGCAGTTTTTGCTTTTAATGGACAGCTAATAGTGGAGAAGTAGATAGGAAACAGGAAAGTAAAGGGCATGACAATGCAGCAAGGTCCCCAGCCAGTGATGTGGCAGCTATGCTTTATGTGCTGTAACCATTCAGGTATCAGATTATAAGAACAAGAGATCAGGCTTGATGGAAGTATACAAAATAGGAGCTGAACTTTTAAAATATATGTTTTTTAAGGTATAATATCTGTTCTAGATGTGTTTTTCATGCAGAATCATTTTTCTATTTCTTTTACTTGTTGCTATCATTTTGTTGAAAATTTAGGTGGAATTACATTGAATTGAGACGGTAATGTGAATTTTTGTGGATAAGTCAACTGACACTGACTTAAATTTTTATAAATGTCATTCACAAATGCTGTTTGAGGCAGCAGTATACTTTTACTGGATAACAGTTGTATTGTATGTACTCACATCGCTGATGCTGTGGTAATTGGCGTAGTCGTAGCTGTCAGTGTTTCTGGGCTTGGCGACACGAGCAGCAGATTCCATCTCCTCCTGCTCTTCATCCAGCATCATCTGCAGGCCAGTGCCACCATTTATATTTAAGTTACACATCAACAAATCTAATTATGTCAATTAGTTGGTTACATTAAGATGATTGAAATTTGAAAAATCGAAACAGGTACAGTAAGTGAAATTCATCTCCTATTGCAGCCTGGACTCGAGAATCCATACCTGGAGGTCTTCAATCGTGACGGAGTACTCGATGTCTTGGGTCTCCAGAAAATCTTTGAAAGACTGCAGGCTCTGGAGGGGAACTCTGATGTCCACAGGAGTGGCCACATCCCTCACCTCCCTCCAGAAGTCCAACTGAAAGAAAACATAATCATCATGCAACAAATTAAGACAAATCAAGTGCTCGTTTAGTGTTTAAGGTGCTTAAAAACAAATTGTTGTGTTAGATTTTAGAAAAGAGACAAAGATAATATAGGAAAAGTGTTGAAACCTATTTTAGTGTATTTTCAGATGATGATAACTGACCTCGAACTCAGTCATGTCTTCCATGTCCTTGATAAGACGCAGCTGGACATCATTCTTTGGAACAATGCGGAGTACCTGATGTCTGTAACAAAGAGTAACACCAGTGTTTTACAACCTTTTACTCAACTCAGGACCACAGGCTAAGAGAGAAGTTTCCACACATGATGTGGCTGATTTCTCAAGGCTCATCGGTCTTACATATGCAGCAGTTGCACAAAAATAAACAGTCAGAGTGATGATTTAGGATTTTAGTGTCAGTGTTTGAAAGCCTCCAGTTTGATTGACAAAGGAAAGCACTTCCTAGGTTTAGGGTTAGGGTTAGGGTTAGGGTTAGGGTTAGGGTTTGGGTTTGGGTTTGGGTTAGGGTTTGGGTTTAATTCCCAGTGTGGCTTTTATCTTCTATATCAAGCCGAACAAAGTACTTTTATAATTTGGTGGCCTCAAGTGGAAACAAAAGATAAACTTTTAAGATTTCAAATGTCTGAAGAACATAATCATTACACAGGTAAATGATGTCAAAATGTCCAAGTGTTAGTGCAGCTTTAACTTTAATTCTACAGACTGTGGTACCTGCAGACCCCAGAAGCATACTCTTTCTCATATCTCAAGTGCTTCACTCTATGATTCATATTATTTACTTTGTCAATCACCTTCTAATCAGTTTCTTTCTAATCAGTTTATCTGTACAATTCAGTATTACATAGTCATCAGTCTTTGTGTGATTTCAGTAGCAATTTTTGAACATGTATAATGTATTTAGAATTAAATCAATATTTCAAATTCTCATTTTACACTGACTTTAATGACTTCATTACAATTATACTAATGTATTGGAGTCCTCAGGGGCCCCAGTAAAAGCACTCAATTCTACCTATTTTTTGAGTTAATGTTTGCCATGGGTCCCTATTTAAAGTATCGCACACTAGGGTTACAGAATCCCTGTTACTCTGGATCATTTACAGAACTTGTGACAGCAGTTTCAGTGAGGTCCGCAGATTATCCCATGCATTTTTTCTGAGATGAAATGTTGCTGTTGATTGGAACTAATAATTTGTTTGATGTTTTGAGTGCCAGAAGTCACATTTCACTCACCTCCATTGTTTTTAGGGTTGGAGGCACAAAATCTGGACAAATAAATCTAAACATAATTTAGGAGAACTGGCCCTTTAAAAAGTCTATTTCTGCATACTGTGTTGTCCACTGCACAGGGTTTCCTGTACTAACTTTATAGTATGCATTCAATTTAAAGGGAACCAAAAAATAAAGAACCTTTATTATCGGAATTACATGTTTAGTTATTATTAGTCCACATATACAGTTCAAACATACTATTATTTTCAGTTACACCCTACAAATCCACCAGTGAGAGGCTTTGAGAAGACCACTTACCCCTCAAATGTCTTCTTGCCGAAAACGGCCACAAACAGCACGGCGAATGGAAGCAGCCCCCTCATCATGACCAACAGTGTGAATCTGGCCGGGCTGAACACCCGCTTTTATAGCTGAATGTGCCGGGTTACGTGTCCAAACCACAACCTTGCTTAAGGTGATGGAGGTATATGTCAAGAGCTGGTGCTGTTGTCACACCAGATGAAGACAACCGATGAAAGTTGCACCATGAACTCTTATGTTTTTTCACACATCTGAAGCTTTGTTCAGTTATTAAAGAAAGAGGAAGGTTGATCGATGTCTGCTGGGTTTAGTGTTGGTTTATACAGTTGTGTTACATATACAGTAGCAGTCAAAAGCTTCTTATTCAAGTGAGTGGGGAAGTGTGCCCAAACTTTCGACTGGTGCATTTAATACATAAGATGAAAATGCACTTGGTCTGTATAATTATGCGACAATGACTTAGTCTAAATAAAAGTCAACTTTGAAATGTTTCACTTTTTTCCATTTAATATGAAAAATATTCACTCAACTCATTGTCAGAAAACGTGACAGGATCAGGAAGAAATAAATTCAGATCAAAAAAGACAGTTTCATCCTGTGCTATAACTAAATGTATATAAAGTATTTTGGATTAAAATCTTTTGAAAAAGGAGGTGGATGTTGAAGTTGCCCTAAGTATTTAGGATGTGAAAATAATGCAGACATAGAAACATAGATTGTATATAAGAAATGGACGTAACATCCGTGACGTCACCTATTGGTTTGTGGACTGCTGCTCAGAATATAGTATCGGATCTGAGCAGCGCCATCTTGAAAATTTCCGGTGCATGCCGGGAAAAATAAAAACACCGATTCTACTCATATGGGCATCAGGAGGGACATGATGCGCCCTCCTGAACCTGTGAACCAATCAACCTGTCAATCACGACGTAGCCACGCCCTAATGCATACCCTGCTTTATCGTCAAATATAAAATCAGGGAGGCCAAAATGAACATCATACTGCATTGTGGAAGGCTTTAAACTAGCGATTGAGACAATAAATACATTTTGAAAACGTTTACTGAGGTTATAAATCAAGTGAGAAGTTGTTGAATTCTCCATTGACTTGTATAGAGACGGAAGTCCTTTTGACACCAAAATGGTCGCCCCCTGGTGGCCTTTTGATAGAATGCAGTTTTAAATTACTTCCGCGTTGGCCTCATTTCAGAGGACCGGAACTCCCTGCCTGCATAGAAAGCACAGTACTGTGTGTGTGTGTAAACATGCAACAAAGTAAGAGACTTAATCATAAAGAAATGGAAACTGCATTTTTCCAATGAACCCATTTATTTACTTGTTTGTGTTTTTCATGATGTTTTAAGAGTCATGGAGGATGATGATAAAGATGACATTAGTCCAAAAAATGACATTTGCAAAATAAAATTTGTCAATAGTGGAGTCTCCTCAAGGATTTCCACTTTAGTAGGGGTTCTTGTAGGTGTGGTCCATGATGGCCATCAGAGCCAGCCAAGTCTCCTTGGCGGTAGGGATGATCTGATTGGCTGGCAGGATGAAGCCGTAGCGACCGGTGTCCCTCAGCTCGAAGGTGTAGGAATACTTGATACCCTGCTCGTAAGTCCAGTCAACAGTGGCACCGCTGGCTTGGTCTGCAAATGAAGCAGTAATTGTTGAGAGGATTATACTTCAGCTGTGAAATAGTCAACATTTGTTGGGAATAGCTTTCACAGTTAAAGTCATTATATGTAGAATTTAAATATACATTTTAATTTACAGCATTGTAGACTGATTGTTTTACTTAAAGGATGGGTTCGCAGTTCACAAGTCTGTCTTAAAACAATAACCAAAACAAAAGTCTGGTGTCCGTATGAACATTAAAACCTGTTTTTCTTGCTTGTAATCATTCCTCCTGTTCATACTGACCATTAGAAGATCCTCTCCCAATGTACTTTCAATGTAAGTGATTGCGACAAAAATCCAAGGTCTTTCTTTTGAGCAAATATACATTTAAACATTTATCTGAAGATAATATTAGGCTTCAGCCATGTGAGTTAGCCAAATAAAGTGAATATTTTCCATAGTTACAATCTTTTTAGTCAAACATTTCTTTGCCTTGCAGCTGCTTTAATAACATTTAAGAAATATCAGACTTTAGATTCATACTTAACAGTTACTGCTGGTTGTACTGATGTTTTTGTTGGCCCGTTATTTATTTTGTACTGGACCTCATAACTAGGTAGATCTTGTTACTTTGGGAATTTGAGACAAAGCTTCAATAGTGGTAAATCACAAATTGTTTTTTTTTTCCTTAATGGCTCTTCAGCACTGATGATGCTCTGTGCTGGAAAACTTTGGACAGTTAATTAGTCAATTAATCTGTAGTTAGTCTGTTTAATAGGGGATTGAGGTACAACCACTACTAAAAGATGTTAATAAGTATTAGGTGGGATGAAGTACAACAGTTTATAACAGTGTTATACTGTATGTTGTTGAAACTTACAGATGACTTCGTAGATGCTTCCATATGTGTAGCGAGTACCGTACAGGGAGGCAAGGTCAGTGATAGCCTTCTTAGCCAGAGCATGCTGCAGAGAGAGATGATCACATACAGATGATTCTTAACAGTGTCTCAAAAAACCACAGAGCCAAGAGAAGAGATCAACCAACTAAAATTTAGAGTAAAGAAGTCAAAAAAAGGCAAAAGGTGTTTTTTACCAGCTCAGCCTGGTCCTTGGCTGGAGTTCTGGTGTAGCCGTAAGGGTACAGGAGCATCTGGGAGTAGGAGTGGATGGAGAGGAAGGCCTTGATGTTGCCATGGGACTTCACAAAGTCCACAATAGACTTGATCTCAGACTCAGAGTTAGGGCTGGGTCCACGGTAGACCTCTGAGCAGGGGTTGCTGCTGGCGCCAGCAGCTACACATGATGAGAATAGGATTAGAGAAATGACAAGGGTAATAAAGGATCGCTGTAATCACTGGTCATTATAGAAATAAACTGCCATGATGTCTTAGTAGGTGCTATTACACATAGTGCAAGGGTCTTATGTCATTTGCATTGCTTCCTGAATAGCATTTTGTGATAAGTCTGTACAATTGTGTTGCCATTTTGGCTTCAACTTTTTTGATGTGTAGAATATTAAAATTATAAAATAATATATAAATATTGGTGCAGGAAATAAACAACATTAAATTCTGTTGCAAAAAATTGTTATTATTTCTGAATCTTTTCTATTTTTTTCTTTGGTTATTTTCTTGTTAAATACTGGGTTGTTATACCTCTTCTGTGTATGGTATATGTATATTGTCTATATTCTATTTAACTTCTTTTTATTGTAACTTTAAAACTTATTTTGTTTATACATAGTTCCCAATTTTAATCGGTTTAATTTAGTTTTTACTCGCTTTATTGTAATAATGAGCTGGAACAGTTAGTGAGGCATTTCACTACATATTGTACTGTGTATGAATGTGTATGTGGAATAAAAGCATGTATTGCTTCACATTTAGGGGTCTATATAGTGAAAGAGGTATCCTTACTTCCAAAACCAACTGACCAGTTCCTGTTGGGATCAACTCCGACACAGCTAGATCCGGGGTTGGGCTTCCTGGTCTTACGCCACATACGGTTCTGGAAACATCAGAGGAAGTTATCAGTTTGTTTCTTATCTTTATTAACTGGTTCTACTGTATATATTTGATGTGCATGAACATATAATATAAAAAGGTACTCAAATACAATACTCAAATTCACATATTTCTTATGGCAGGAGTCATGAGAATTTTGGAACCTACATATGGGTTAAGTAATCCTTACATGAAGTAATATCTCATCTAGATTTCATCAATGAAAACTGAATATGAATGGAAATTACTATAAAATCAATAAAAAGTTGTTTGCTATGTCAGACTTACGCTGGTGTGGGTGTAGTCATAGCCATCAGCGTTGGTCACAATCTCCAGGAGGATGTCCATGTTGTCCAGGATGGCGGTGAGAGCAGGGTCACGGCCATAATCAGTCACGATCTAAATGTAAAGTACACAAGTTCCACTGTAGATGATCAGTAGTCAAAAGCTGATGAGACAGTGAGAGGGAACCAAACACAACCTAAGAGTCATTTAAAGCACCTTCTTGGCGAACCAGGTACCACTGGCCGGAGTGATCCACTCTCTGGCGTGGATTCCAGTGTCGATCCAGATGGCAGGACGGTTGGTTCCACCAGTGCTGAACTATAAAACAGAAAAAGGAAACATGCAGTTGAACATTATCCTATCCAAGGAATACATGAGCAAACATACCACTTCATAAATGGTGCAATTCTAAAGACTCATTAATCAACATGCATGAAAAACTTGTGTAATTTTGTCAAGAAAATGCTTAACTTACAGTACTTTTCTCTACAAAATAAAATATTATAACCTTTATTCCTTTCATTTACCTTGAGCACATTCAGAGGACGACCTTCGTAACTCTGACCAATCACAATCTTGCTGACCAGGTTGGGATTCTCAGCCACCAGCATGTCCTGGAAACTGTAGATCTAAAACAAAGACAAAGTCCTGGTCTTTGTAATTCACTATCAGTTGGGTAAAAGATTATCTGTAGCATTGTCTGGTCTTGACTGACTCTGGATTTGTTGTTGTTGTGCTATTATAATAATCGTGTAGATGATCTACAAGATGCTTCTAGTAGAAGCCAAATCATCAGTGACAGCTCTACTGTCATAAAAAAGTGCTGATTGTCCTCAAAGTCAAACATAATGAAGGTAAAAGAACCAAAGAAAACTGATTTTGAATGCGTGCAATCAGAGCTATAACAAAAAAACAAATGGCAATGTGTCCAGAACACACAACAAACTGGAACTTTTAAAATCTCTATTTATTTTAACTATATGCCATATTCTACATTTCTAAATCTTAATTTTATACATTAGAACCAATGACTATATCAAAAGTACATAGTGTACTTAATGCTGTTTTAGGCAGCAGTATACTTTTACTGGCCATCAGTTGCATTGTGTGTACTCACATCGCTGATGCTGTGGTATGTGGTGTAGTCGTAGCTGTCAGTGTTTTTGGGCTTGGCGACACGAGCAGCAGATTCCATCTTCTCCTGCTCTTTATCCAGCATCACCTGCAGGCCAGTGCCACCATTTATATTTAAGTTAGACATCAACAATTTAAATCCATTAGTTGGTTATCTTGAGCTGGCTAACATTTGAAATTAAATTCTGCTCCCACTTGAGCCTGGACTTGAAAATCCAGGATGTGACCTCATACCTGGACATCTTTAATCATGACAGAGTACTTGATGTCCTGGGTCTCCAGATGAATTTTGACAGATTGAAGGCTGTGGAGGGGAACTCTGACATCCACAGGAGTGGACACAGTAGTCACATCCCTCCAAAAGTCCAGCTGAAAGAAAACACAGTTATCAAGCAACAAATTAAGTCAAATAAACTGTTGGCTCAGTGTTCAAAGTGCTTAAAAACAAATGTGCTTTTTATATTAAGAAAGAGACAAAGATAATAAGGAAAAGGGATGTAAGTTATTTGAAACTTGCATTGAAGCAAATATCATTTTAGAGTTTTTTTTGATGATCGTGGCTGACCTCAAACTCGACCATGTCCTCCATGTCCTTGATAAGACGCAGCTGGACATCACTCTTTGGAAGAATGCGGAGGACCTGATGTCTGTAACAAAGAGTGAAACCACTGCTTTACAACCTTTAACTCAACTTAAGAACACAGGCTAAGATTATTTAATAGTGGGGCTTTTATCTTATAATACATGTTTACTCAAACAAGGAAACAATTATTAAACTTTTGGGATTTTAAATATCTGCCTTAATAATATGATATGATAAATGATATTCCTCAACCATAATAAATGGCCAATGTGATTTATTTAGCAGTTGCTTTTATCCAAAGCAAAGTATATTTGACAGCTGATACAACACAAGTCCTCGGGCCAAGGGACCCAGTCAGGAGAGAACAACACAATAAAGTGCCAAGTTTCAGTATGATAAGACATAGGTACCACCAAGTAGTTCAAAGAAGCTGTGCATAGAAGAAGTGTTTTCTGTTATGTTTTGCTTTGTATTGTATCGTTTTTTGTTCAGTCCATGAAGTGCAGAGATGTTTGCAGAAGGTCTTTAAGGTGCTGGGTCTTTAGTCTTTTCTTAAAGATTGAGAGAGATTGAGAGATTCTGCTGATTGAACAGAGTTTGGTAACTCATTCTACTACCGAGCAACTACAGTAGAAAAGAGTCTGACTAGCAGCTTAGGGCCCTGTTGTGGTACCAGGGGCCTTTCATTGGCAGAAAGTAACCTGAACGAGGGAGTTGATGTAGGCGGGAACTGTTTAAGCTGCTGTTTTGCCAGTGTCTGGGTTTCGGCAACTGGAAGCTAGCAGAGAGATATGAACAGCGGGGTGACATGCTGTTTCAGGCTTGTTGAAGACCAGACATGCCACCACGTTCTGGATCATCAGCCGAGGTTTGAACGTACATGTGTTAGTGCAGCTTTAAAGAATCCAGAAATAGTGTCCCTGTCACTCTGGATCATTCAGAAAACATGTGAGGTCTAAGGATTATCCTTATTTGGGTATTATTTCTATTAAGAAATGTTGCTGTTGATTGAAAATAGTATAAAAGTTTTCAATGTTTAGAGTTCCAGAAATCACATTTCATTCACCTCCATTGTTTTAGGTTTGGAGACACAAATTTCAGAGAGCAATATGTTAAAATCTGGATAAATAAATCCCATTAAACTGACCCTTTAAAGAGTCTACTTCTGCACAGTGTTTCCTGTACTAACTTTGTAAATGTAATGTTAAAAATCCCTGCATATTATGAAGGTGGACTGATCACTTCAGGTATTTAAACAACATTTGATTGGTTGTAATTAACTGGATGCATTAAATTTAAAAGAGGCCTACGAATAAAGAAGTTTTATTTTTTAAATGATATATTCAGTTATTATTAGTTACCATAAACAGTCAAAACATACAATTATTTTCAATTACACCCTACAGCTCCACTAGTGAGAAGCCTTTAGAGGCCCACTTACCCCTCAAACGTCTCCTTGCCGAAAACGGCTACGAACAGCGCGGCGAATACAAGCAGCCCCCTCATCATGACCAACATGTGAATCTGGCCGGGGCGAACACCGACTTTTATGGCCAAATGTGCCGGGCACATGTCCAAACCATGACCTTGCTTAAGGTAAGCTAGATGTGTGAACAGCTGGTGCTGTTGCCACACCAGCCTAAAAATACCAGATCAAAAGTTGCACCATGACCTCTTTTGTTTTTCACACATCTGAAGCTGTGTTCAGTAGTTAAAGAAAGAGGAAAGTTGATCAATGTCTGCTGGGTTTAGTTTTAGTTTATTTTGCTATATTACAAACACATCGTAACAGTCAAAAGTTTAGACACACTTTCTCATTCCAGAGAAAGGGGAAGTGTGTCCAAACTTTGGACAGGTATTGAACATATCACACATGTTACACCTCATTAAAGTGTTTGTTTTGTCCAAAACATAATCAATTTATAATTATATGAAGCACAGAAAAGCACTGAATCCTCACATTTGAGAAGCTGTCACCAGAGAATATTTTATATTCTAACTAAATAAATGACTTTATTGATTAATCTATTATCAAATTAGTTGCTTCTATTTTTTACAAAGTGTCTTTTATTTTTCTATTATCACTCTAAGATATCCACTCTTTCAGTTTCTACATCATTTATCAGGAGTTTTTTATTTGAATTATTTGAATGATTACCAAAGGTTACATATCTGTTTTACTTAAATTCATTGTTAGTTTATTTGCATCAAACCAACTCTTTAGCTTGTTCAGTTCCTTTTTCCACTGTATCCAAAAGTTGTTACAAGTTGTCCCCACAACAATGCATATAGAATAGTTTTCAGTATTTTGGACACTTCACTTATACTATTTATGTACAAAGTAAACAGTAATGGTCACAACACTGATCACTGAAGTACTTCCCAAGTAACCTTCAGTATGTGTCAGTGTGTGTGTGTGTGTGTGTGTGTGTGTGTGTGTGTGTGTGTGTGTGTGTGTGTGTGTGTGTGTGTGTGTGTGTGTGTGTGTGTGTGTGTGTGTGTGTGTGTGTGTGTGTGTGTGTAAACATACAACAAAGTAAAAGACTTCATGATCATAAAGAAATGGAAACTGCATTTTTCCATTGAGCCCATTTATTTACTTGTCATGGAGGATTATGATAAAGATGATATTATATATATTATATTATGATATTAGTAATTTTCAAGATACATTTTCGAGATGAAATACGCCAAAAGTGGAGTCTCCTCAGTGATTTCCACTTTACTAGGGGGTCTTGTAGGCGTGGTCCATGATGACCTTCAGAGCCTCCCAAGTCTCCTGGGCGGTGGGGATGATCTGATTGGCTGGCAGGATGAAGCCGTAGTGACCAGTGTCCCTCAGCTCGAAGGTGTAGGAATACTTGATGCCCTGCTCGTAAGTCCAGTCAATAGTGGTACCGCTGGCTTGGTCTGCGAATGAAGCAGTAATTGTTGAGAGGATTATGCGTCAGGCAAGGCAGCTTTATTTATATCGCACATTTAATACACAGGGGCTTCTCAATGTGCTTAACATAAAAACAAACATTTAACAGTAAGAACTGAAAGCATAAAAACATACCATTTAAAAAAATTAAACCCAATTATAATAAAAAGAGAAAAAAAATACGATTGAACATTAAATATTAGAAATCCTAAAACATACAATTAAAAACAAGAAAACCAAATTATAACAAAAATAAAACAAAGTACAGAAAAATAGAAATAGAGAAAGAAAACAAAAAGCTTGATTAAACTGCTCAGAGGCCAATAGTATCGGATCTGAGCAGCGCCATCTTGAAAATTTCCAATAAAAAACAAAACAAAAACCAATCAATCTGTCAATTACGACGTAGCCACGCCCTAATGCATACCCTGCTTTATCGTCAAATATAAAATCAGGGAGGCCAAAATGTCCCAAATGAACATCATACTGCATTGAAGAAGGCTTTAAACTAGCAATTGAGACCATAAACACATTTTGAAAACGTTTACTGAGGTTATAAATCAAGTCAGAAGTTGGTGAATTCTCCATTGACTTGTATAGAGACGGAAGTGCTTTTGACACCAAAATGGTCGCCCCCTGGTGGCCTTTTGATAGAATGCAGTTTTAAGTTACTTCCGCGTTGGCCTCATTTCAGAGGACCGGAACTCCCCGTCTGGTCTGAATTCACTTTACACAGTCTTTAACAGTTACTGCTGGTTGTACTATTGTTTTTGTTGGTTGAATGTTTATTTTACACTGGACCTCAAAACTAGGTGCAGATGTTGTTACTTTGGGGGTTTGAGACACAAAGCAAGTAAATAATAAATAAATAATAATATAAGAAAAAGTTGTTTTTGCTGAAGGGCACTTCAGCACTGAGGATGCTCTGGACAGTTAATTAGTCAATTAATCTGTAGTTAGTCTGTTTAATAGGGGATTGAAGTACAACCCCCAAGTACAACAAAAGTACAACAAAAGAGCAAATACTATCTGCTGTTAATAAGCATTAGGTAGGATGAAGTAAACAGTCTACAACAGTGATATACATTGCTGAAACTTACAGATGACATCGAACATGCTTCCATATGTGTAGCGAGTACCGTAAGCAAAGGCAAGGGTACCGACAGCCAACCTGGCCAGATTTTGCTGCAGAGAGAGATGATCACATACATACTTAACAGTTTCTCACATGTGTTATATTATTATTGTTACATATTTGTACATTACTAACATTACAAGCAAACCCGCACAGGGACTATAAAACCACAGAGCCCAGAGAAGAGATCTAAAATTTAGAGTAAAAAAAATTGTATTTTACCAGCTCTCTCTGGTCCTTGACAGGAGTATTGGTGTAGCCGTAAGGGTACAGGAGCATCTGGGAGTAGGAGTGGATGGAGAGGAAGGCCTTGAAGTTGCCCTGGGACTTCACAAAGTCCACAATAGACTTGATCTCAGACTCAGAGTGAGGGCTGGGTCCACGGTAGGTCTCTGAGCAGGGGTCGCTGCTGGAGCCAGCAGCTACACATAATGAAAACAGGATTATTGAAATGGCAAGGGTATCAAACGATTGCTGTAATCACTGGTCATTATAGAAATAAACTGCCATGGTGTCTTAGTAGGTGCTAATACACATAGTGCAAGGTTCTCCATAAATGCCAAATATATATGTGAGTGTCTTATGTCATTTGCATTGCTTCCTGAATAGCAAGTGTCTGTGCAATTGTGTTGTCATTTTGGCCACAACTTTCTTGATGTATAAGATATTAAAATTAGACTTGAAGTTGATCTAATCTTGTGATAGAATAAGGAATGACACTGAAAGACAACAATGCACATCAATACATTTCTACACATCAAAACTTTAAATAATGGTTAAATGGACTTAAAAAGTAACTACCTATAAATCAATCACTGACAATTTTGACAGAACAATACAAAAACATGACAAGATAAATATTGGTGCGCAAAATAAGTAACATTAAATTATTTTGCACAAAATTACGTTTATTTTTCTGAATCTGTCCCATTTTATTTCTTTGGTTCTAAATACTGAATTGTTTTACCTCTTCTGTGTATAGTATATGTATATTCTCTATATTTTATTCAACTTCTTTTTATAGTGGCTTTACATCTTGTCTTGCATATACATGGTTCCCAATCTTAATCGGTCCTTTAACATTTTGTTATTATTCACTTCTTTGTAATAATGAGCTGGAACAGGTTTTTAAGGCATTTCACATTGTACTGTGTATACATGTGTATGTGAAAAAAAGCATGTATTGCTCACATTTAGGGGTTTATATAGTGAAAGAGGTATCCTTACTTCCAAAACCAACTGACCAGTTCCTGTTGGGATCAACTCCGACACAGCTAGATCCGGGGTTGGGCTTCCTGGTCTTACGCCACATACGGTTCTGGAAACATCAGAGTAACTTATCTCAGTTTGTTTCTTATTTTTAATATTACTAATTTACCTTTGGCTTGTAACATTATTATCACTACTAATTTTTATTTTAATGTAACTGATGCACATGAACATACAATATAAAAAGCTAGACAATACTCAAATTCACAACATTTCAACCTTTGGCTTGTAAACATCAGTATTTCATGAGATATTTTTCTTTTGTTTCTATGGTTATCAATATTATTATCATTACTAATTATAATTTTTATTTTACTGATAGAAATCTACTGGTTCTACTGTATTTGATGTACATGAACATACAATATAAAAAGGTATGCAATACTCAAATTCACATGACATTTCTTACTGCAGGAATCATGAGAATTTTGAAATCTACATAGGGTTAACAAATCCTTATATGAATCAATATCTCATCTACATCATCAATAAAAACAGAATGTGGCAGGAAATTACTTTAAAATCAGTAAAATGTTGTTGCTATGTCATACTCACACTGTTGTGGGTGTAGTAGTAGCCATCAGGGTTGGTCACCAGCTCCAGGTAGATGTCCATCCAGTAGAGGATTCCAGTGATAACACCGTCATGGCCAAAATCAGTCACGATCTAAATATAAAGGACACAAGTTCCAGTGTAGAAGATCAGTGGTAAGAAGCTGCAGAGACAGTAACAGGAAACAAAAAAACAACCTAAGAGTCATTTAAAGCACCTTCTTGGCGAACCAGGTACCACTGGCTGGAGTGATCCACTCTCTGGCATGGATTCCAGTGTCGATCCAGATGGCAGGACGTTTGGTATTACCAGTGCTGAACTTTGAAACAGAAAAAAGAAACATGCAGTTGAACATTATCCTATCCAAGGAATGAATGAGAGCATACTTCATGAATGGTGCAATTCTAAAGATTGTTTATTTAACATTAACATATGCATGAAAAAATGTCTTCATTTTGTCAAGAAAATACTTACAGTACTTTTCTCTACAAAGTAAAATATTATAACCTTTATTTCTTTCGTTTACCTTGAGGACAGTCAGTGGACGACCTTCGAAGCTGTAACCAATCACAACCTTGCTGACCAGGTCGGGATTCTCAGCCACCAGCATGTCCTGGAAAGTGTAGATCTACACCAAAGACAAATTCTTAGGGTGCTTTCACACCACTAGTATGATTATTTGGTCCGCAACAGGCAGTAAAATTGTTACTATGTAGCATACAGGCTGTGGTGTGGTCCGCGTTCACACCTGCAAATGAATCAAGATTGGTCCGATTGACGTTCCCTCATCTTCCGGTAGGTCGGCATTTGGTGCGGAGACCACCTCTTTTTACAGGTCTGCTTGATTTAGTGTGCACCAGAGTGCGATTGATGCTTTCACACCAACGAAAACGAACTGAACTAAGAGCTTTTGGACTGTTTAGTGCGCACCAACTGCTGTTGGTATGAAAACGCCCTTAATCTTTATAATTCAGTACCAGTTGGGTAAAAGATTATCTGTAGCATTGTCTGTTCTTGACTGACTCTGAATTTGTTGTTGTTGTGCTATTATAATAATCTTGTAGATAATCTAGAAGATGCTTTTAGTAGAAGCCAAATCATCAGTGACAGCTCTACTGTCAAGAAAAAGTGCTGATTGTCCTCAAAGTCAAACATAATGCAGATAAAAGAATCGAAGCAAACATATTTTGAATGCATGCAATCAGGGCTATAACAAAAAAACAAATGGTAATGTGTCCAGAACACACAACAAACTGGAACTTTTAAAATCTCTATTTATTTTAACTATGTGCCAAATTCTAAATTTTACAAAATGTCACTCACAAATACCAAATAATATATACCATACCATATACCATTATACCATAATATATCAAAAGTACATAGTGTACTTAATGCTGTTTTAGGCAGCAGTATACTTTAACTGGACAACAGTTGTATTGTGTTTACTCACATCGTTGATGCTGTGATAGTTGGTGTAGTCGTAGCTGTCAGTGTTTCTGGGCTTGGCGACACGAGCAGCAGCTTCCATCTTCTCCTGCTCTTCATCCAGCATCACCTGCAGGCCAGTGCCACCATTTATATTTAAGTTAGACATCAACAATTTCAATCCATTAGTTGGTTATCTTGAGCTGGCTAACATTTGAAATTAAATTCTGCTCCTACTTGAGCCTGATTTTGAAAATCCAGGATGTTACCTCATACCTGGACATCTTTAATCATGACAGAGTACTTGATGCCCTGGGTCTCCAGATGAATTTTAAAAGACTGAAGGCTGTGGAGGGGAACTCTGACATCCACAGGAGTGGCCACATTACTCACCTCCCTCCAAAAGTCCAGCTGAAAGAAAACACAGTTATCAAGCAACAAATTAAGTTGCTTGTTATATTAAGAAAGAGACAAAGATAATAAAGATAAGGAATGTGACTTATTTGAACCTTATATCGAAACAAATATCATTTTAGAGATTTTTCAGATGATAATGGCTGACCTCAAACTCAGTCATGTCCTCCATGTCCTTGATAAGACGCAGCTGGACATCACTCTTTGGAACAATGCGGAGGACCTGATGTCTGTAACAAAGAGTGAAACCAGTGTTTTACAACCTTTTACTCAACTGAAGACCACCAGGTAGCTCACAGAAGGTGTGCATAGAAGAAGTGTTTTTTGTTGTGTTTTGTTTTGTATTGTATAGTTTTTTTGTTCAGTCCATGAAGTGCAGAGATGTTTGCAGAAGGTCTTTAAGGTGCTGGGTCTTTAGTCTTTTCTTAAAGATTGAGAGAGTCTCTGCTGATTGAACAGAGTTTGGTAACTCATTCTACCACCGGGCAACTACAGTAGAAAAGAGTCTGACTAGCAGCTTAAGGCCTTGTTGTGGTACTAGGTTCCTTCTGCAGACACTACGTTGTCCTCTGCACAGTGTTTCCTGTACTAACTTTGTAAATGTAATGTTAAAAATTCCTGCATATCATGAAGGTGGACTGATCACTTCAGGTATTTAAACAAAATGTTATTGGGTGTAATTAACTGGATGCATTCAATTTAAAATAAATAAATAACTTTTATTATTGGAGTTACATGTAATATAAGTTCACATATGAGAAGCCTTTAGAGGCCTACTTACCCTTCAAACGTCTCCTTGCCGAAAACGGCCACAAACAGCGCTGCAAATACAAACAGCCCCCTCATCATGACCAACATGTGAATATGGCCGGGCTAAACACTGACTTTTATGGCCGAATGTGCCGGGCACATGTCCAAACCATGACCTTGCTTAAGGTAAGGTAGGTGTGTGAACAGCTGGTCCTGTTGCCACACCAGCCTAAAAATACCAGATCAAAAGTTGCACCATGAAATCTCATGTTTTTGATGCACCTGAAGCTGTGTTCAGTTGTTAAAGAAAGAGGAACGTTGATCAATGTCTGCTGGGTTTAGTTTTATTTTATTTTGCTAATTAATTTTTTTAATTGTAAATAGTGAAACCCCCCCAAAGCAGCATCTTCAAAGTGCTTGTTTTGTCCAAAACTTAATGGTAAATGGACTGTACTTATATAGCACCTTTCTAGTCTTTACAACGACTCAAAGAGCTTTACACTACAACTCACTCACACACATTCATACACTGATGGCAGGGGCTACCACGCAGGGTGCCAACCTGCACATCAGGAGGAAGTTAACCATTCACACACTGTTGGCACAGCCAACAGGAGCAATTTGAGGTTAAGTGTGTTGCCCAAGGACACATTGACATGTGGACTGGAGGAGCTGGGAATTGAACTGCCAATCTTCCAATTGGAGGATGACTGCTCTACCTCCTGAGCCACAGCCGCCCAATCAATTTATAATTATCTAAAAGCATCGAAAAGAGTTCTGCACAGTGTAAATGACTAATAAAACACTTTCTTGTTGCTATAATATTTGTTTTTCAAGATTTTTTTATTTTATTTATAGAAAATGTCCTTGTCAACAAATTTGAATTTTTACCTTCATTTTAACTTAAATGTAAAAAAGTAGAAATGTCACTGCTCAACAGGAAGTCACAGCCAGCCACACTGTTTGAATTTCATCCTTTATTGCATTAAATTTAAATGACGCCAATAAATGAAGAATTTTATTTTTCAAATTATATGTTCAGTTATTATTAGTTTCCTTGTACAGTTAAAAACACAATTATGTTCAATTACACCCAACAAATCCACCAGTGAGAGGCCTTTAGAGGCCCACTTACCCTTCAAACGTCTCCTTGCTGAAAATGGCCACAAACAGTGTGGAAAATGCAAGCAGCCCCCTTCATCATGACCAACAGTGTGAATCTGGCAGGTCCAAACAACAACTAAATTATGGTTTCCAACACAATTTATTTTCTATTATCACTCTAAGATATTCACTCTTTCAGTTTCTACATCATTTATCACTAGTTTTACTTAAATTCAGTGTTAGTTTATCTGCATCAAACTAACTCTTTAGCTTTTTCAATTCCTTTTTCCACCGTATCCAAAAGTTATTACAAGTTGTCCCCACAACATGTGATATAAATATGTATATCATCTGCATATAGAATCGTTTTCAGTGTTTTGGACACTTCACTTATATTATCTATGTACAAAATAAACAGTAATGGTCACAACACTGATCCCTGAAAAATCTCCTAAGTAACCTTCAGTAATTGTGATTTGAAATTTTGTAT
This sequence comes from Scomber scombrus, assembly GCF_963691925.1. Taxonomy (NCBI): domain Eukaryota; kingdom Metazoa; phylum Chordata; class Actinopteri; order Scombriformes; family Scombridae; genus Scomber; species Scomber scombrus. The sequence continues at coordinate 4,967,861 of NC_084975.1, read as the reverse complement.
CTGAACATACTGATATCTATTCTGGTTAGCCAGCATACTTCTAATTATTAGAGTGTGAAATGTGTACAGGATCTTATTTTGTTAAATAACGGTTTTATTAAAAGCACCTTTTAACAAGGGGGAACAACCTCCCTTTTAGAGATGAATGATTCTAATTCAGCAGGATGTAACCTAGCAACTCTAATTCCCGACTGGTCCCATTCACTTAAATTAAAATACAAAAACATGAATGAAAAGTAGATGAAAATGCCCTTTGAACAGGACCCAGGTTAGAAAGATGAGGTCTTTATAATTATCCTTATGTGTGTTTGTGTAGCTGATGCTTGTATCCACAATGACTTAAAATAAAGTGAAGGCAACTTTGAAATGTTTCATTTTCTTCCATTTAATATGAGAAATATTCACTCAAAATTAAAATGGTATTGTCAGAAAGTTTCATCCTGTGCTACAATCAAATGTATACAATGTATTTTGGATTAAAATTTCTTTAAAAAGGAGGCGGATGTTGATGTTGCCCTGAGTAAAATAGGTTTAAAGGATGTGAAAATAATGCAGAGACATAGAAAGCACAGTACTGCATGTGTGTAAACATGCAACAAAGTAAAAGACTTTATAATCATAAAGAAATGGAAACTGCATCTTTTGTAATGAGCACATTTATTTGTCTGTTTGTGTTTTTCATGATGTTTTAAGAGTTATGGAGGATGATGATAAAGATGATATTAGTCCAAAAAAATGACATTTTCTAGATGAAATACACCAATAGTGGAGTCTCTTCAGGGATTTAGTAGGGGTTCTTGTAGGTGTGCTCCATGATGGCCATCAGAGCCAACCAAGTCTCCTGGGCGGTGGGGATGATCTGACTGGCTGGCAGGATGAAGCCGTAACGACCGGTGTCCCTCAGCTCGAAGGTGTAGGAGTACTTGATGCCCTGCTCGTAAGTCCAGTCAATGGTGCCACCGCTGGCTTGGTCTGTAAATGAAGCAGTAATTATTGAAAGTATTATACCCCAAATATGAAATAAGCAGCATCAGATGGGAATATCTCAATGACGCTTTCACAGCTAAAGCCGCTATATGGAGAATTTTGTTTTTTCCTAATTTACAACTCTTTGCTAAAAGGTCTAAAACAAAAAAAGATTTCTGTGCCTCACAGCTGCTCTAATGAACTGCAATGAATGCTTGTGATTACATCTAGTTCTTGCTCCTATGGAAGCTGAATGCAATAAGTTGCTTTGGACATGTGCAAGTAATATATCATCATTCAAAGTTAGTTAATTAGTTAATCTGTGGATGCTCTGTTTATTAGTGGAAATACAACCACTACTAAAATAAATAAGAAGATGAAATGATATTTTCTGATCATGAGTATTAGGTGGGATGAAGTAAAAGCAGTTTATAACAGTGTTGCTGAAACTTACAGATGGTGTTGATGATGCTGCCGTATCTGTAGCGAGTACCGTACAGGGAGGCGAGGTCAGTGATAGCCTTCTTAGCCAGAGCATGCTGCAGAGAGAAATGATCACATTCAGATGATTCTTCTTAGTTTCTCATGTTTGTCCCTGTGTAAACCACAGAGCCCAACCAACTAAAATTCAGAGTAAAGAAGTGTAAAAAAAAAAAAGACAGAAGGTGTATTTTTACCAGCTCAGCCTGGTCCTTGGCTGGAGTTCTGGTGTAGCCGAAGGGGTACAGGAGCATCTGGGAGTAGGAGTGGATGGAGACAAAGGCCTTGAAGTTGCCATGGGACTTCACAAAGTCCACAATGGACTTGACCTCAGACTCAGAGTGAGCCCTGGGTCCACGGTAGGTCTCTGAGCAGGGGCTGCCACTGGCTCCGGCGCCTACACAATGAAAACAAAATTGAAGAAACAGCAAGGGTAATAATTAAAGGATTGCTGTAATCACTGGTCATTATAGAAATAAACTGCCTTGGTGACTTAGTAGATGCTAATACACATAGTGCAAGGCTCTCCATAAATGCCAAATATATATGTGAAATATATATGTGAGTGTCATTCGCATTGTGGCCTCAGCTTCCTGAAGAGCTTTATGTGACGAGTCCGTGCCTTTGTGTTGCCATTTTGGCCACGACTGTCTTGATGTGTAGAATATTAAAATTGGGGTAAAATAAGTTGGGAACCCATTGCTTTAGACAGTAGGTTTAGAGCTACTGTAAACAAATATGGTTCCTTGGTATCAGGGAAAGACATTACCTCCAAAACCAGCATCCCAGTTCCTGTTGGGATCAACTCCGACACAGCTAGAGCCGGGGTTGGGCTTCCTGGTCTTACGCCACATACGGTTCTGGAAACATCAGATTAACTTATCTCAGTTTGTTTCTTATTTTGTATATTACTGATTTACCTTTGACTTGTAAACATCAGTATTTCATCAGCTTCTTTTTCTCTTTTGTTTCTTTTTTTCTATGGTTACCAACATCATAACATTTTAATGTAACTGATATAACTCTACTGGTTCTACTGTATATATTTGATGCACATGAACACCCAATATAAAAAGGTATGCAATAGTCAGATTCACATATTTCTTATTGCAGAAGTCTTGAACATTTTGGGACTTACATAGGGTTAAGAAATCCTTACATGAATCAATATCTCATCTAGATATCATAGTTTAAAAAACTGAATGTGGCAGCCTATATATTTTATAATACTATAAAAAACAGTTGTTTGCTATGGGAGACTCACGCTGTTGTGGGTGAAGTAGTAGCCATCAGGGTTGGTCACAATCTCAAGGTAGATGTCCATGTTGTCGAGGATGGCGGTGAGAGCAGGGTCACGGCCGTAATCAGTCACGATCTAAAAGTAAAGGACACAAGTTCCAGTGTAGAAGATCAGTGGTAAGAAGCTGCAGAAGATCAGCGAGGGGAAACAAAACACAACCTAAGAGTCATTAAAGCACCTTCTTGGCGAACCAGGTACCACTGGCCTGAGTGACCCACTCTCTGGAGTGGATTCCAGTGTCGATCCAGATGGCAGGACGCTTGGTTCCACCAGTGCTGAACTATGAAACAGAAAAAATAAAACATGTCAGTGAACAATATTCCATCCAATAAATGAGCAAAAATCTCTATAAAGTACAGCATTATAGCCTTTATTTCTTTCATTTACCTTGAGCACATTCAGGGCACGGCCTTGGTAGCTCTGACCAATCACAATCTTGCTGACCATTTTGGGATTCTCAGCCACCAGCATGTCCTGGAAACTGTAGATCTAAAACAAAGACAAATCCTTTGGTTTTATTATTCAGTACTAGTTGAGCTAAATGTGACACTTAATTCGTTGTAGTTGTACTATTGTAATAATCTTGTAGATAATCTAGAAAAATGCCAAATTCTAAATTATAGAAATGTCAAATACCCTGATTTGAAATGTCTAAATCTTCATTTTATACATTAGAATCAATGATTGTATCAAAGGTATTACGTGAATGTTGTTTTAAGCAGAAGTATACTTTTACTGGACAACAGTTGCATTGTGTTTACAGGGTTTATGTACTCACATCGCTGATGCTGTGGTAACTGGCGAAGTCGTAGCTGTCGGTGTTTCTGGGCTCAGCAAAGCGAGCAGCAGATTCCATGTCCTGCTTCTCTTCATTCAACATCATCTGCAGGCCAAATCCATCAGTCGGTCATATTGAACTGTTCAGCATTTGAAATTAAATTCTGCTCCTACTCGAGGCCAGGACTTTAGAATCCAGGCTTTTACTTCTTACCTGCAGGTCTTTAATCATGACGGAGTACTCAATGTCCTGGGTCTCCAGATGAATTTTGACAGACTGCAGGCTGTGGAAGGGAACTCTGATGTCCACAGGAGTAGCCACATCACTCACGTCCCTCCAGAAGTCCAACTGAAAGAAAACATAATCATCATGCAACAAATTAAGTTAAATCAAGTGTCACTTTATTGTTGAAAGTACTTAAAAAGAAGAAGTTGACTAACCTCAAACTCGACCATATCCTCCATGGCCTTGATAAGAGACAGCTGGACATCATTCTTAGGAAGAATGCGGAGGACCTGATGTCTGTAACAAAGAGTAACACCAGTGTTTTACAACCTTTTACTCAACTGAAGAACACAGGCTGAGATGATTTGTGATGCACTCATGGTTTATTTCCCAGTGTGGCTTTTATTATCTATATCAAGCTGAACTAAATATGTCATATTTGGTGGCCTCAAACAAGGTAACAATGGGTTTTACCTTTAAAATTGAAAATGTCTAAAGGACTTAATCATTACACAGATACCTTATGTCAAAATGTGTAAATCTCATACTCTTAGTATGTGACAGGAGTGTAGATTATAAATGAATATGCTGCAGGTTTAATAATATTCAGCTGGGTACTGGGCCTTTGGTCTTTTCTTAAAGATCGAGTGGGACTCTACAGATTTAAATAATCCAGAAATAGTGTCCCTGTTACTCTGGATCATTCAGAGAACATCAGAGTTTGTGGATTATCCTTTTCGGGGTATTGTTTTAGAAATGTGGCTGTTGATTGAAAATAATATAAAAGTTGTCAGTGTTTTGAGTTCCAGAAATCACATTTCTTTCACCTCCATTGTTTTAGGTTTGGAGCCACAAATCTCAGAGAACAATATGTTAAAATCTGGATAAATAAATCCAAATATAATTCAGGAGAACTGGCCCTTTAAAGAGTCCACTTCTGCACATACTATGTTGTCCTCTGCAATGTGTTTCCTGTACTAACTTTGTAAATGTAATGATCCTGAAAAAAAAATCAAAAAATCATTGCAATTATTGTGAAGGTGGACTGATGATTTCAGGTATTTAAACAAGCTTTTGTTGGTTGTAATTTACTGGATGCATTAAATTTAAAAGAGGCTAATAAATAAATAACTTGTATTATTGGAGTTACGTTTCAAGTTCATATATACAGTTAAATTACACCCTACAGTTCCAGAGGCCTACTTACCCCTCAAATGTGTCCTTGCCGAAAACGGCCACAAACAGCGCAACGAAAGCAAGCAGCCCCCTCATCATGTCCAACGGTGTGAATATGGTAGGGGCAAACACCGACTTTTATGGCCGAATGTGCTGGGTTACGTGTCCAAACCACGACCTTGCTTAAGGTGATGGAGGTGTGTGAACAGCTGGTCCTGTTGCCACACCAGCCCAAAGATACCAGATGAAAAGTTGCACCATGCACTCTTTTGTTTTTCACACAACTGAAGCTGTGTTCAGTTGTGCAAAGAAAGAAGAAAGTTGATCAATGTCTGCTGGGTTTATTTTTGGTTTATTTTGCTGTATTACATACATAACAGTCGAAAGTTTAGACACACTTTCTCATTCCAGTGAATGGGGAAGTGTGTCCAAACTTGTTGTTACAGCTCATTACAGCAACTCAAAGAGTCTGTGTAAAAAACAATGGGGCTGAATTATTTTCATATTTGTTCAATTGTTTTATTGCAAATAGTGAAAAATGCCCTGCACCAGTTTATAGACCGATAAGTAGCATGTTCAAAGTGCTTGTTTTGTCCAAAAAATTCAATTTACAGTTATATAAAGCACAGAAAAGCACTGAATCCTCATATTTGAGAAGCGGTCACCAGAGAATATTTTACATTTCAACTAAATAAATGACTTTATTGATTAATTTATTATCAAATTAGTTGCCTCTTTTTTGTGTCTTTTATGGCATCAAAAGGTTATGCACAATGTAAAAACCTTTCTTGTTGCTGTAATATTTGCTTTTAAAGATTCCTTACACAAATGTCCTCATCAATAAATGTGTTTTTACCTTCACTCTAACCAAAATACTTCATTGATACATTTTGTACTTGTTTTCCTGTCTTGTAATGTGGATAGTTTCTGTGAAAAATAAAATAAATAAGAATGGTGCAGTAACACAATAGTAGGTAATTGTCTTATCTCAGCTAGCATTAAGTGCTGGTCTGAAGTCAGCTCAAAATAGAATCTCACTGCTTAACAGGAAGTCACGGCCGGCCACACTGTGCTTCAGCTTCGTCCTGTTTGTTACTGTTTGGGCAACACTGTAATCAACAAGCGGCTTCAATGAGCTCAATTCAAACCAGCTGTCTGGGTTACATACCCTCATACATTTGAGCTGGGAGGACAAAGCTTCCAGACACAAGAAACTGAGGAAAAGAAATGGATATCTGGTGCTTTTGTAGTTTCTTTTCAAAATGAGATATCCACCAAAAAATGTGACGCCTGCACTAACAAACAGAAAACCTGCATCAAACTTGACATTTACTTGACATAAATATCCAATTTTTGCCTTATACTTCTCAGAAAGTCACATTTTAGTGAGTATAGTCAATGCGAATGTTTAAATATTGACCAACAGACATCAGATAACATTATCAGTAGTTTTGACGCTAAAATCTAACTCTTTCCTCATATCGATCAAACGTTATGAAAAGATACTGGCGACACATTTAAAAATGTACCTATTTATAGCCAGTTCATATGATAGCAAAGTACTGATCTTTCCATTACTCACTAATACGACCTCTCTCCTCTGTACATGTCCCAGAACCTGCGAGTTTGTGTTGTGCAACCCAGCTGATAACGGCGTTGCAGAGGAAAAGTAAAGAGACAGAAATTGAGACAGAGTCAGGTGTGGAAAACACCTGCTGGAGAGTTTCTGTTTCACACAGACTTACAGTGTGTTCGTCCACAGCCATGCAGCCTGCTGAGGTGTCCTTAATCAAGATGCCTGACTCCTACCTGCTCGGTATAGGCATCACTGAAAGCCTCAGCTAAGTGCCTAAAACAAAGACATGTCTGACAGTGACGATGAAACAGCGTTTTTTGAGAGTGCGCAGCTTCCTTATTTTAATGTGTTATCTGTTAAAACGTTGTAATGGAAATTCTTATTATTCATCTTCTCTGATACAAATGAGTAACTATGTCATATGATTAGGTGTGTGTGTGTGTGTGTGTGTGTGGGTGTGTGTGTCATAGTCTGCTGATTGACTGAACATCATTGAACATTGAGTGAACATCATGTATGTTAAAATCTACTGACTAACCATTGACCAGATTGTACAACACATTATGACGTGACTATTGTGCACAAACAATTACTGCACATTTGTGGTTCAGCAATCACTTCTGATCTTGGCTGAATGATGTTGTGTGGTGAGCTGGATTACCAGTCAGGCAAAGGTTGTTCCTGGTCATTACTTTGTGGTAATTTACTTACAAACATGTTTGGTAATGGAGTGCCCTGGTAGTTGATTGGTTACCGCACATGCCACATAATAGCAGCGTCCCTGGTTTGACTCTGGCAAGGGACCTTTGCTGCAGGTCATTCCCCCCTCTCTCTCTTCCTGTTTCCTGTCAGCCTCTATGCCATTAACTATCAATTAAAGGCAAACCTTCCCCCAAAATAAATCTTTAAAAAATATATATGGTGGTCATATGCTCCTCTAAAGCAGGATTAAAAGCTTAAATGGTAAAGGCCCTTAGGTCACTGCCAAGAGGCAAGTACTTTAAAGTGCAATGCCACCGACGGCCACTAGATGCTGGCTCCAATTGACTCCGATTGAAAAAGAGCCAACTTCTCTTTAGAAATACTAAGTTAATAATTTAAATAAGTCATCATGTCTCAATCTCAGGCCCTCTTATAAGTGTGCTGGTGTTTATTTTGGAAATTATTGCTCTGTTAGTAAGATTTGAAGACTTATAGTAGTATAGTTGCTGTGTGGGCATTGATTGACAGCTGTGATTGACAGTTGGCTCACCAGCTGCTCTCCTCGGCACTGGGAATTGTACTGTAGCAATATTAGGTAAGTTTAATGCTTATTGATTATGATACCTGCCCTATTAGAACAATTTCGCTGAAGTAACTAAGTATATAATGCTTTATGTTCACAGTAAACTAGTGTAACCAAAGTAAGCGGGGCATGTTTCCAGATCATGGAAGGCAATACCAATTCATTATTTGTTCCTGGTTCCAAATGGAAAAGATGTGACCGACCAAAAGCAACAGGGCTGCCAAGTTTTGTCTTCAGCTTGGAGTGAGATTCTTGTCTTTGTTCATAATAAAAGGAGCATTATTCGGGGTAAACTGACCCACTTCATGCCAGATATTAAACACATTTTTATTCACATTATAGGATTAAAAAAAAAGGTCAATGCTCCTCACCAAGTCCTTCCCATCATCCAACACTCCCCACTTTAGTTTCTCCGGTCTGAATAAATAATCAGTTCCAGCAGAATGCACATTGTAATGATTTGCACACTTTGGGTTCAAACAGATGGTGATCAGAGCCTTCAAAGACAATCTGCTTTAACCCTGTTATGCATTAAAGCTCACCCCATCTGAACTTGAACCCCCCCCTGCTGTTCTTTTGTTCATAAATCACATATTTTACATCGGAGGAAGTGAAGACAAAACATTAGAGAAAGGGCATGTGTGTCATGGGATCATGAGATCTGTGTCAACTGAGTCTCACTGCATTGAAACAGAGTTTCACGGTCAAAGCGTGAGACTTGGCAGCTCTGATAAGCAGCAACTCCGGGCTTGAAACCAGCTCCAATGTAAACAACAACCATGTTTATACACAGTCTGTAGTTGGGACACTAGTCTTAATACGGTAAATATTTCAGTTGATGCTTGTGTGGTGCATATCTTTAAACAAATTTATTTTCCTGAAATGATCCTAAAATAACTGTCAAACAATAAACCTGGAGTTGTATTCCGGCATAGAAATACTGGTTACCTCGGGACCCTGGGACAAATGGTTTGGGAACCCACTGCTCCTTTTTTCCCGAGGCCTCCTAGCAGATTAATCCGGCCCTGTTGAACTCTCAGTAGGGTGAACAATGGTGGCAAATGGGGCCGAACTTGACAGCTTATAGCTATTATCTGTAACCTTCCTGCAGTGATGCTGAATGTGAAAATCTCTGAAAAAGCAACTGAAACTTCCAGCTATTATTTACAGAAGTGATTTAGTCAGAAAGCAGAAAAGGTTGCTGCCGGCTGGGAAAGAGCATGTGATGGCGGAGAGGGGGGGGGTGGGCTAATTAGTTATCACAATGAAGGCTCAACAACTTGGCAATGACGTAACCTGGCCTTATGGTGGCACGGGAAGAGGAGGGTGCACTTCAAGGTGACAGACAGTTGGGTTTTGTTGATCTATTATCCCCATCTGTTGGACAGAATACATCAGCACTACTTTTTTCAAGACAACAGCAGAGAGAGATTGTGGTCATAGTTAGATGTGATGTGTCTCAACCCCCTAACTTCCTGCCTCATTGCTAAATTTTTAGGTTGTTTTATGGTCGTTTTAAGCTTTTCGAATAAAAAAGCAATGTTGTCATTTTTCTTAATGACATGTCTGGTGTAACAAAAGGGTGGAGGTTTCTGGCACAACTTTACCTAAATCCAAGGTGCATGGAAAAGGGAAAAAAGTCTAAAGAAAGTCAAAGCTCGAGCAGCACTTGCAGTATAGAAGAACTTTATTAACATACACGTGTTTTTCAGCTTGCAGCCTTCATCAGAGTCATTATAAAACACATTACAAGCAGCATTTATAATCAAAAAGGAATTACAAAAATAACCAATAATGCACACCCTGATATGCATCAGCCAATAAGTAATGGTAAAACATTTAGCATATTCATGTATGTGTATAATGGTATTTTTATGTATGCATATAGGTGTATACTGTATATGAATGTTTATATATTCATGCATATATATAAGCCAATTTCTTGTTCATGGACCAAACATGGTGTCACTCATGTCATTTATTGGACACTCCCATTGCCTCCCTGCCAGTCTGGGACAATGATTGGCCTGAAGTCACATGACCATTTACCCAACCTACCTTGGTGGATTACCCAATGTCTGGTGTAAGTAAATATACAGATCCTGCATCCTGCCCAGGGTGCCACCTACAGTTTAGAGGCAACACTGAGCACGTTATCATTATGTTAAAATAGCAGTTTATAGATTTTTTCTTGATTCACTGCCATCCAACCTAAATATGAAATAATAAAATAACAGATTTCAGCTTCAGGTTTTTATTCAAGGAAAAGAAGTGTACAGACATCAAATTAAGAAACTTTTGTGTGTGCAGTATCTGTACTCAGTGCACCCATGTAGTGGCAGACACATTGTGGTTTGAAATGATAAGGTGAGTTTATTCTTAGGCATCATATCACTGTTGTTAAGTCTAATTTTACCTTTGGATTTATCTGCTAATTTTTCTATACCCATGTACTCTTGTTCGGGGTCACACAGGGTCACAGTAATGCTTTTTTTGGCTGCTCATTAAAGGCTGCAGATCACAGCATTGTACATCTTTATAACACACGATGAGGGGTATTGTGTTTTGGATACTACAGATGAAATAAAGACATCTCTGGAAATGGTGGAAAACAGCTGTCTGGGAGTTTTACAGGCTCTGGAGCACTAAAGGAAATTGTGTATTACAGATGTTCATACCAGAGAGCATAGATCAGACATCACAGTGCAGCATTGTGTGTTGCTGAAAAACAGCATGCACACCCATCCATAGCTGTTCCCTGATAGATATAACCCTCTGACCTGTCAGGGAGTGACAGTCTTGTTTCTAATGAGAGAAGTTCAGCAGTTCACAGAGGAAGCTGCTGCTAACCACATTATTTCCTGTCACTGAGGCAACAGCACTGCAGATGTTTGACAGGCGTTTCAGTTTGAACCACGACACATCGGTCCCACAGAGCAAACCAGCTGTAATATGTGGTTAAAGTCTGTCTGTATGTCTGCAAGGTTTATTCCAATGTGAATTTGTGTGTGTTTCTACAGTTATTGACATACAAAATATTGGTTTTTTTTTAACAACATAGTTTAAAGAAATCATCAAAATATCATAATTAGGTGGAATAAAACAATTGAAACATTTCTGAGAGGCAGTAAAACGTCAAATCAGCACTACAGCAGGTTGAATCTGTCAAAATACAGTCATATCCTTTGTTATGAGGGAACACGCCCCTGCTGCACGCTGATTGGTTGTCCTGTCTTATAGTGGCCGTTTTCTCTATTCCTATTGGTCAAGATGAAGATCGATCAACGCGGAAGTGCCGACCTGGACATGAGTGAAAATTGAATGGGACCTCCAGAGTGAAAGCCGTGTCAAGCTGAAGAGATGATACAGATAGAGGTCCGGAAGTTAGGAAATGTGGTCTTCAAAATAAAAAAAAATTGACTAACTAAGCGAAATACAGTCCAATATATTTAATACAGCACAATACTCTCTGAAGATGCTGTGTATCCTGTACATTTTTATATTTTTGATCAGAGCTGCAACGACTAGTGGATTAATTAGTTAGTCAACTTAGGAAAAATTCTTTGAAATCAACTGTATATATATATATATATATATATATATATATATATATATATGTATATATATATATATATATATATATATATATGTATAGTAAATAAATAATGATGTGGAATTATTTATAGCACACATGGGCTATCAGAGTACCAATTAAGCCCATGCCAGACTTTTGACTCTTTTCATAAAATATTTTTATTTTATATTCCAAAAATCTACATGAACTAATGAAAACATTTTCAAATGAGAGATAAATGTTGCTTTATAAGAAATGATCTCCCTTATAAATCATGTCAGTATCCATGAAAAACACCTAAACTTAGATTTTGGTGCCTAATGGGAACATTTACCCTAACAGCTGAAAACATTCATTAGAAAATTAGAAAAGTAATTAAATGTAATAAGTAACATTTGATTAAGTAATTGAAATAGTTAAATTACTTATTACATTTTAAATAAGGTAACTAGTAATCTGTTACTTATTACATTTCCAAAGTAACCATCCCAACCCAATGATTATGATTATTATTGGTAGTAGTAGTATTCATAGTAACAATAGTAGTAGTAGTATTAGTAGTAGTATTAGTAGTAATAATAGTAATAGTAGTAATAATAGTATGTAGTAGTTACATTAATTGTATTTTACATATGACTGATACAGTAGCTCCGAACAGGTATTTTATTTTGTAAGCGCCAACCGGAAACACCTCATATCATTCCCTCTTAATTGACCTTTCAGCGGAGCAGGACCGCAGGAAAGAAAGCGGAGCGAGAGAGAGAGAGAGAGAGAGAGTGAACCGGGTCTTTTTTATTTCTCTCGTCTCCTTTTTTTCTGTCAGTTTTTTCTTTTTTGTTCCTGACAGCCTCGTCGGTGAAGGTCGCTTTCTCTTCGCTTCTTCTTCTGTAACCGACTAAAGTCTACACCGACAGACACTCAAAAATGGAGATAGAGAAGGAGGTGAAGAAGGTAAGGTTTCCCCCCTCCAGAGCAACGTTGTTACTCTCTGTGTGTCTCTCGCAGTGATTGACCGGGGAACGCCCTGGAAAGGTGTGCCGAGCAGCGGGCAGGTGGCCAGAAAAGTTGCCACACTTATTTCCTGTATTGTTTTTTTTAAATTATATATAAGACACTCAAAGTAAAGTTTTTAGCCTTTTTAATTAATAAAAAAAAAAAGTAAATTAAATCACACAAATAATGTTAAAGTTATCTAATTGTAGGATCTAGTTGATGTAAACAAGCATTTCTCAGCTGCGGTTTATACTGGAATATCTTTTGAGTTTACTTCCCCCTTTTTTTGAAGACGTTGCCATACTGCGTTTAAAAAAAGCTGTAAATAAAGACTTTCCTTTAAGTATTAAGAAAACTTAAATGACCTATAAAGTATAAACAATTATTAAGGAAATGGGTTGAAGCCATTGCTTTATTCGGCATTGATTTTATTCATGAAGGAGTGATAGATCTGCCAAAAAAAAATTGCTCTCTACTGCCAACAGCTCTGTTATTGAATGCCTAAATTAAAATGTAATCCAGCTGTATGACAGTCATTTACAACAGTATATATGCCGAATTGTAGAGAAAGTCTCAATAGTTCTTATAACATATTAAGTCATTATTTCTACTTCGTGTATCTTAGGATATATAGAAGAAAATATAACATTTAGAGAGTTTTTAATGTAATTTGGTTTTATCTCTCCATGCAAAAAGAAAGGTAAAGTTATCATGCTGTTATAAGACTTATAAAATGTTAAATTAGTACGTTTTTTGTGGTGTTTCTGACTCAGGCAGAGATTTTGTGTAAGAGCCATTCATTCATTTCAGAGGCTGCAGACAGATGGCTGCTGGGCAGTGGGCACAAGTTGCATTCATCGAATTTCTTGCATGCAATGGATTCCTTCAGCGTGGTCTGTGGTTAACCGTGGATAAACACAGTAGATTTAGATGTAGAGTATATTGTTTAGGTAGTGCTGTTTTTTGAAATCAGCTTCTTTTAAAGTAACAATATTGAAGAGCTCTCTGGTGACACCTGTGGCGATGAGTGGTAATTACAGGTCTGTTTTTTGGACCTCGCTTTCCAGAGATCCAAACAATGTCGCCTGTGTGATATCAGACACACAAGTCTAAGTAGGTCTGTCTGCGGACTTCCAGGATCTACACGACCACGGCGGGGTTAGAGGGTCAGGGGGTCGTGTTGTGTCATGTTGGCAAGATAACAGATCGGCCCTTCTCTACAACTGAGTCGAAGAGTCCGTTCTTTTATCCCCAACTACTCCTGGGTGATGGAAAATGTGTCACTAATTGTGCGCCTCTTGTGCTTTTTTTTGCTTTGAATATCACCACAGACACCCACTTTGTAATACTACGAGTGTAAATGGGCTTTCATCAGTGGGTCATAGCCACCATTGAGTCACCATTGTGTCATCTCATTCGGCGATAGATAGTGAATAGAAAATCTTCGCTAATTGTGACTTCAAAGCTCTCCTGTTGTACTGAAATCGATTGATGGACAGAGGTCACCATAAGATCATTTACATGTTGCATCTGCTGATCAAGCATGCTTCTATTTTAGGTGGATTAGGAAATAACAGTGTTGCAATTGTTGAATTTTTTTAACAGTTCATCTAGAAAAATGTGCTTAACTGTGCATCTCAAATCTGTGCTCAGTAGCTGAGAAGTATTTACGGTAAATTTAGATGAAACTTCAAAATATCATCTATAAATGTCCTCATCTTTGTAGCCTGGGAATCTTCTTACTGAGTCAGTTTTTCTGCATCTGTGAGACAGCAATTTGTCACCACATTTGATTTATTTCATCTTGGCTAGTCTGAGCCATCCTCCTCACAACCTTGAGTGGATGTTTAGATAGCTGGCAGCAGCAGCAGTGGAAGGGCAGTGCAGTTAGCTCCAAGGGTAAAAGTGGTTAGCGTGATGTAATGTGTGTAGCAGTAAATTGGCAGTGTCAGTCACTCAATAAGCTACGACTTTTTTACAACATGACTTTTGGCTTCAGTCACCTGCACGGGCAACTTTTTAAAAAATAACATTTAAATTTACTGCGTTTGCACCAAACATCCGGATAAGTCTGAAAAACGTCCTGTTTCCATGCGAGTGAAGCACGTGATGATGCGTGAGTGGCATGACACTGATTTATGGCTTGTTGTCCACATAGCGCCCTATTTCAGTCCTCGTCTGCAGTTATTCTAATTGGCAGTTACATTTTGGATGAAATATGACGAGAAAGCTGGTCGTCTGCCAAAGTGAAATAACTCATCCGCCTGTCACAGAGCCAAAAGTCCTACATGTGTCTGGTGGCGTTTTGCTGGTTGCTGGTTAGCCGTAGCAAGGGAGCAAAAGTGACTCCATTAAAGCACAGATGAGATGTTATATACTGTACGTACAGTAAGCTGGAGCTGGAGATTTGGGGGGGGGGGGGGGGGGGGGTGAGCAACTGGATGACCCAGACGGACCCATTGTGACATCTGCTCTTAATCCCTGGAGGAGATCAATCTGTAGCAGCTGCAGGCTCTCTGTCTGCTGGAGGCGGCTGTAAATACTGCCAAACAGTGACTGACCTCCTTTTTAAGAAAAAGCAACCTATATATTAAGGTAATATTATGCTGAGTTAGTCTCAAGCAGTCCTCAAAAGAGACAGCTGATGTAATAGTAAAATCTGACTATGAGCACACTGTGTTCAGGCTGGAGAATCATCATCACTGCAGTTTAGTTAAGTTGAAGCCGTGCCTCCGAGGCTCTGACTTCACTGGGAATCATTTTCCTCTCTAAACACCTAAATGGTTGTTGAAGTTGCCATCAGCAGGAATTTTTGTGGAAAAAGTTGCAACACAGATGAGTGACCTCATCCTCCTCACATCTCGCTCTCTGTTTGTTCAAATCCATTTCAGACTTCTGTGTTACGAGCCGGAGAGCAGTCAGGCCAGCGACGCGTTAAGATATATGAGTATCTTCATCGCTCCCGGCTATTCAACAGAAGGAGGTTTTTGTTAGAGGACTGTTTGTGTTACATGATATAAAGTATTGTGAAATGAAACAATAGCTGCCAAAGTATTACACACACACAGATCTCAACTGCAGGCATTTTGCTATTTAGTTGCACTACATTAAACGTACAATAGAACAGATGAGCTGTAGATGTAAGATATCACAAACTCGGCTTTTGATTGATGTTAATCCTTATGTACTGTTCATATTCTGACTCATAATTAGTCGCTACACCAAATCACATTCATAGATTCCCCATCAATTATTAATAAATATGTGATTAATCTTATAGAAAGATAATACATTCACAATCACTATTTTATGATCCAGGAGGACATTTTATAGAATATGAAGAATACAACAGCATGTTTTAAAATGTGTATCAGCTGCATAAAAAAAAGATGCATGTTATTTCATCCATCCATCTTCTTTCCGCTTATCCGGGGTCGGGTCGCGGGGGCAGCAGCCTTAGCAGGGAAACCCAGACTTCCCTCTCCCCAGCCACTTTGTCCAGCTCTTCCCGGGGGACCCCGAGGCGTTCCCAGGCCAGCCGAGAGACATAGTCTCTCCAGCGTGTCCTGGTTCTTCCCCGGGGTCTCCTACCGGGGCATATTATTTCAATTTTTGTAAACTGTGGGTCACATTAGGAAAAGTCTGGCTAAAAGGAATGTGTAGGTTGTTCTTACAGCTCTCAGATGTTAAAAAGGGGTTGTCCATGAACAGTATGTAAGGGTTAAAGAAAGAAGATGTTGAGGTTTGAGTGAAGGTGATCAAATGTCTCCACAGTCATTGACTAACCTCCATCACAGCTGCCGTTAGCCTGCTCAGAAACAGACCTCTTCTCATCGAGGCAGTGACAGAAATGACTCATCATGGATATGACTCATTGGACGTGAAGTTTATACTTTATATCAGCATGGTTGTCAACAGGAGTAATTACCCAGCAGGCTTAGTCATGATACAAAGTCACCGATCGGCTGCAAACGCTATCTCAGTTTGTGAGACTCTGTTCCAAGGAAATACACACACACACCCACACACACACACTGTATGACTTCAACCAAAAATGGCCTGATGTCTCTACTATGCCGGAGACAAATATTTACACATCCATTAGCGGTGAACACTTATCTTGGCTCGCCCTAAATCGCAACAATTACTTTTGCATTTCAGAACAGTATTTAACTGATGATTTCATCCAAAGACCTAAAAAAGAGAAGTCACTGAAATTCTTAAATTACAAACGTCGTAAGCAAGCTAAGTAGAGTAGAAGTATCTAGTAGGAGTAGATCCAAATCCAAATATGGTATTTGGAAAAGCACAAACGGTGGGGGGTTTTTAACAAATATTTATGTTTTAGAAATGATTTGTTTTCAAAAAGAAAGAAAAATGAAGAAAAAGTCAAATAACAAGGCGCAGGTCAGTGATATCACTGTCTCCGCCTCTGTCCTCTGATCCGCTGTCTGTGTGTGTCGTGATGTTTAAAATAGCAGCAGATCTCTGTGTTTAGCTGAGTGGTCAGTGCAGTCGTTGGTAGGCTGGGAGGAGAGAGTTTCAGACCCAGTGTGGGGACCTCCTTAACAAAGTGGTTTATTTTATTTTAACACTTTAATATCCTAAAATTTCAAGTGTAATGAATCACTAAAACATGATTTTTACACCTATTTCCACTTTTATTCAAATAAAAATTCAAATCATTTTGCTTACTCAACAACTACAGATATAAATAATGGGCTCTCTGCACAATACTAGTAAATAGTTCCCATCAACTTGAGATGCAACAAAACATTCCTCTAAGCGGAATAAAAGTTTGAGTTTTTTTAACCTTAATACTTTTTTAAAGCCGAAAAAGTGTCAAAAAAATGATCACTGAATACCTTCTCAGATTTGCAATCCTGTTTATTCTTTGACTAAACTGTTCCCAACCTAAACCTAAATGGCCAATATTTGATTGTACTTTATTTAGACTCTATCAAGCATTGCTTTATGATTAGTACTCAAACAAAAAACCACCTGCACACTGAGTAAATGCTCCCAGAAAGGGCCTGTTTATGTTCCAGATGTTACTCACCTCTTATTATCATAGGATGTGCAGTACATACATTGCTGAGATTCTTGGTTAACACCACTGAAACTACTATTGGAAAGTTTCAGATCATTCCTAGCCCTACATGGAATGATAGTGAAAGGAGCGTTATACTGGAAACGGGGGGAAATGAGGAAAAGTGGGAATGTTTGTTCTGGACTGAGAAGCTTCACATTTCAACTGCTCAGCTCCATATCTTTTATAAACAGTCTTGAATTGAATTAAAGAAAGACTGCTGTTAAATATCTTTCACTGTGCTCCCCACACGTGGAAGCATACGCTATATGTTTATTTATACGGCACACTTCATACACACAGGCCTTTTAAAGTGCTTCACAGAGTATATTAAACATGAAATGAGATACTGTTTTAAACCATTAAGCCCTGAGGAGGTAGAAGAAATACAATGATCTTTATGAAGAGATTAAAAAGTGAAACTGAAATATAAATGGGTAGTTCAGTATGTATTGTACAGCGAGTGCAAGTGGACAATGATGAGGGCTTAAGTTTAAATGTCTGAGAAGGACAAACAGCTTTTTTCTTCTATTAATGGCGTCAATTTGACAATTTGTCATTTTCTGAATAAAATAAACAAGCTAGACGTCCACTCTGACAGTTTTTACGTTGTTTATGCTGCAAAACTGAAAGCAGGAGAAAGCCTGTTCAACTTCACATTCATTTATATGTATTGTTTGTCACAAATCATGCCTCTAAACATCACTCTTTAGCTCCTGAAAGTCTTCCAAGGAAAGAATATTTCAGTTCTTTTTGGAAGATATGTTGGAAGCCAAAATAATTGCATCTAGACTCTTCAGCTGCAAACAGCAGTCACTGTCTGCATTCCTCAGTAGTGAGTGTCTTTTGGGTCAAAACATCACAGACAACTGGGGTGCCTGCTGGCATCCCCCATAAGCCTTTCAACACCATTGAATAGTTGACCATATATGGACATAAGCGATGGTAATGGCTTAAGGTGGACGGAGCTTTGTTCACTCTGAGGCCGGAGAAAAGGATGCAGATGGAGAGAAAAGAGAGAGGCGCAAGCACAGACTCACTTGGCAGGAAAAAACTAGAGAGGATGTAATTTCTGATGGCAGTTAAGTGAAGCGGCTACATATTTTCTGTGGAAGAGAAAAGGAAATACTTTTAAAGGCAACCAGAAAATGAATTTGCTTGGATAACAAATCATCTGAATCACATTAGAGGGCTCTTTCCCAAACTAGAGCTGCAACTAACAATTACTCTCATATCAATTATTCAGTCCATTTCTTCCCCAAATAAACGATTTATCACTTTGTTGAAAAATGAAACGTTTTAAATCAACTGTTTCCCAAAGCCCAGGGGGGATGTCCTCAAATGTCTTCTTTTTTTTGGTCCCAAACCAACAGTCAAAAATATTCAGTTAATTGTCAAACAAGACTCAAGAAACCAGAAAATATTCACATTTGAGAAGCTGGAATCATTTTTGTGGCATTATTTCATCCAAAATGACTCAAAACCATTGCATCATTGCATCTCTACATCATTATATTATATTGTGTATTATATGAGGAGTCCTGCCCAGGATCAATGAATTACTTCCCTTCATGTCTCAACCCTCTTGATTTTGTTGTCGCCAGTCTTGTACCTTCTAGATGTCATCACGTTTACTACTGAAGCAGTTTCAATCCAGAGTAATGAGTTTAATAAGTTGAGTATCAGTCTTATCAAAGACTGGGCTGGTCCACTAAGTCCTAAAGAATTCCCAATCTGATGTTGATCTCTACTGCGCAGCACCGGAGCAGCATGAGCAAATAACCAAATATTTGTCTGCCCTGCGCTGTGGAAGCTCAAGATTTCCTTTTAAAGTAGGCAAAAACACAAACTCTGATAACACACTAACCTCCTTCATTTGTCTTGTTTACAGATGACCCTCGGCCATGAGTTTGGAGCGGGAGCAGCCTGTTTAAAATGCAAAGACAAGTGTGAAGGCTTTGAACTGCATTTTTGGAGGTTTGTGCAACTTCTGTCTCATGTGTTGAACTGTCGGGAGCAAGTTTGATAGAGGAAAAGCAGTTGCAATGCATTGACTTCCTGTGTCACTGAGGACATGAACAGCAACTGTGGTGAAAGCGCTCTCTTGAGTAAAGGAGCCCTCAGGTGGAGCTATTTAAAGACCCAAAATAGAAAACAGTGGTTTTATTATGCAGCTGCCAGGTGAGTTAGTTCAAGATTACAAACCAGGACAATGGTGAAGAAAAGTGAGCTTATTCAGCACATCATTCCTAGAATAACAAAAGAAAACATCCATTCTTCGGCCCAGACTGGCCGATAACATCACTTTCCTCTTGGCTTAATTAAAAATACTGTGACAGCAGCAGGAGTCACCATCCTAATGGGACCACGCTGTTCCCCAGTACAGCTGCTTTTCTTGCTTGTCTTTGAACAGAGCTTTACGTCCCACTGGCTTATTGTTAATAAAAAATGATGGTGATGGTGGAAGTATGGCCAGTCTGAGTCTATAATAGATATCTTTAGGTCTGATTAGTGCTGAAGATGAGGGTTTCTGGTCCAAGTCTGCCCTCCAAGTCTCTCTAAATGACTCTCATGACTTATATTGTAGTTTAGCCAGTGTGTTGTTTAACAGAATAGAGACCTGACCTCCCAGGGTTCCCTTTTTTGCTTTCCCAGTCTGTCACACTGTCTGTGCTCTAACTCGGGCCACTGACTCATGGAAATCAGTTCTGTCAGGACTCTGACAATTATCCCCACTTGTCTAGTTTTCCTTCAGACTGCCCCAGGTGCAGTGATGCCCACTGCAGCACCAGCATAAAGACTCCCCGTGGGTCTCCAGTGGTGGTCAGAGTTTGTATATGTCATTCTCAATTTAGCCAGGAATGTTGTACTCTGAGAAGCAATCAGTGGCCTTACTTATCATGCCACAGTGGATCTGTAGATTCTTGCTTTAGCAAGTCGGCTATGTGCATATGTGGGCCTTGCAGACATGCTGTATACTGTACATTCTGTACTCCACTCTCTCTTCTTCTCCTCCTAATTTAAGGCTTTTATTAACTCCAGCTGCACTGAATAATAGTTGTTTTTAAATGTTTTCAGCAATGTTTTTTTTAAATGCAAATTACAAACACTCAATGTGTCCAAGTGGATTTATTAAACTGGGCTTAAGCAGCTTGACACTGCAGAGACAAACAAAAGAGTGCTGTCTCAATCCTGCTGAAATGTGTGAGTCTGTTCATGCTGGAGCATGACTAGCACTCATGAATTATGTCACGGTTACTCTGCAAATATGAAGCAGGTTTTGTTGAGACGTGCATACTGCAGTGTAGAGATATTTGAATTTAACACTGAGCTGTTTTGATGGCGATAGTTGTTTTGTTGCTATAAATCTGTCGGATGCACTTTGGTGCTTTTACAAATAGTGCATTTGTTTTGCGATTGTAATAGCTGTGCTGCAAGAATGAACTAAAGAAAAATGTGTAATTGTATAAAAAATAATATACAATGCAGCTTCAAATATAAGAATGAATGTATAGATCAAGGCTCTTTCCTAAGGGCTATACAGTAATTAACCTATAATGCAAAACTGGGAAAACAGAAACATTGTGCTCCACTATGTAGCGTTTTAATTATACAAATCATCTTCTTGGATTTACCATCAACTGTGTCCATGCACAGCACACACATGCACAATCAGGGCAAACCATCTGATTTGATTTGATATCTTTTCTTTCTATCAAAACTAATAGAGAAATTCAAGTCCTACCTGTTTTCCTAACTTTTCATCACATTCTCTCCTCTGCAGAAAAATCTGCCGAAACTGCAAATGTGGCCTGACGGAGCACAATGTGCAGATGAACTCGGAGGAGAACAAGAAGGTGGGAAAGCTGTTTGAAGACACCAAGTACACCGGGCTTATTGCCAAGCTGAAGACGGATGGCATACCAAGCTACCAGGGCAACATGGTCACCATCACTCTGCCCAGCTCGTCCAGCTCCTACATTGTTCCTCCCAGTGCCTCCTCGACTGTGGTGCCACCCTCTGCTGCAGCTGGTTATGTACAGCCTGCTGGAGCCCCTGCAGGCTCAGCACCCGGCAGTGCTCAGGCTCAGGCTAAGGCTCAGGCTCAAGCTCAAGCTAAGGCTCAGGCTCAGGCTCAGGCTCAGGCAGTACCTGCTGGCGTCGCACCTGCCAAAGCTGGTAGGCTGCCAGTCGCTATCAGTGCCACAGCAGCCAATGTGATGCCAGTCTCCAAAGATGTGCCAATGAAGTCAGTCACCTACGAGTGGGCACCACCGGTAGCCAATAAATATCTGGTAAGAGTTCAACCTATGTGAGACAATTAGTCAATTACCTGGCAGAAAGTGAGAAAATCACTCAAACCAAAATTCTCAATATTCTCTGGTTTCAGTTTCTGAAATGTGAGAATTTACTGATTTTCTTTTTTTTTTAATGTAATTTTAAATTGAATATCTTTGGATTTCAAAGATGTCACTTTTGGCTTCTGTGAAGCAAAATATCATTTCTTCTTCTGCATTAATTTATTAATAGTCAACATAGACAACAAAGACATGAAGCAGCTCAACTACAGGACACTACTGTGGCTTTTTTTAAAAGACACGTGTGGGTGTGTGCTCAACTAGGTTGTCTACATCTTTTCGTTATTCTTAAATAATAACTAAATGAAGCACAGAGTCAAATGTGAGAGTGCAATTTGTACCTGAATCTTGTCAGAGTTGTTTAATGTGTGTATAATTTCATACTGATGTTTTGGGTCTGGACATTACTGGTGAAGCTGTTGAAAAAACCTTAAACCTGTTAAAATAAGATGTTATTTTAGCAATTTAATGATTTAAAATATGGTTCCTTATGAACACAAAAGCACCTGTATGAGAGATGATTTATAGATTTCTCTGCAGATATTTTCTGAAATACTGGCAGCTGCTCTCACATTCACACTCATTTCCTGTTTGGACTTAATACCAGAACTCAAAACTCCCTGTATCTTTTGTTTTGCATGTCTTTCTCACCAGAAGCACTGTTTGAAGAGTTTTTTCCCCCAAGACAGTTGTTTCTTAATCTCTCTCTGATTGGTTCTTTCCTCTTCTCTGTACTTTTCTCATCCTTGTCCTTCACACAATCTTTGTTTGTCCCATTTTAGCAAAAACCGTTTCCTCTTATTTGCCTTCTGTCTTCCAGGCGGTGCGTTACATCGAGCTGCTCCCACCAGAGAAGCGACCGGTGGCGGGTTCAGAAGGGGCCGCTTATCGTCGGCAGCAGATGGCTCGCCAGCTGCCCGAGCACGACCAGGACCCGTCCAAGTGCCATGAGCTGACCCCCGCCGAGGTCAAGCAAATGGAGCAGTTCGTCCGCAAGTACAAGGATGAGGCCCTTGGGATCGGAGATGTCATGCTGCCTGAAGACATGGCTCAAATCCAGGCAGGAGGGCAGGGTGGAGCTGGTGGTGCAGCTGGTGCTGGAGCTGGAGGGGCTAATGCTGGGCCTGGGTTTAGACCTGGAGCTGGTGGAGTTGCTGGTGCTGGAGCTGGAGTTGGAGGGGCTAATGCTGGGCCTGGGTTTAGACCTGGGGCTGATGGATCTGGAGCTGGTGTTAATGCTGGGGCTGGGGCTGGAGCTGGAGGGGCTGGGTATAGACCTGGAGTTGGGGGTGCAGGGGTTGGAGCTGGTTTTGGGCCTGGAGCTGCAGGCACTGGTGTTGGTCCCATTGGTGGAGCCGGAGCTGGAGCTGGAGCTGGAGCCGGAGCCGGAGCTGGAGCTGGACCTGGAGTTGGAGCTGGAGGTGCTGGAGGTGCTGGAGCATTCTCAGGACCAGGGACTGGAGCCTCAGCTGGCTTCGGGCCAGCTGGAGGAGACTTGGGTACTACTGCCACTGCTGGAGCCATGGGGGTCCCAGGAACTTTGCAAGCTGGACTACCACAGAACTTTGTAAGTGGTTTAAATATCTGTCTGTCATTGTTAAATACACCAAATTCCCAAAGTTACTGGAAACTACATTCTATTGACATCTAGGGCTGCGACATGTGGTCGGATGTTTTGTGATATTTATATATATCACAAAACATAATCGGCCTAATTTCTACACCATTACTCCACGTTTGCAGAATGATGTAATCAAACCATCAGGATATGAGTCCAGCGAAAATAATCAAACAATACCTCTAATTTAATACTTAAAAAAAAAAATCTAATTGATAAAAGGTGAATGGGTAACATGGTGGATTAGTTGGGTTAGTGAGAAGTCCCAGGTCTGTCCCAGGTCCCATATCATCCAGTCTGCTGAAGCGTCCTTGAACAACACAGTGAACCCCCCCCCCCTCCCATCTGCAGGGACACTGTGCTGTAGTGAAGTCTGAAAACAAAAGCAGTGATAATGAACCAATGCAGTAGAGCCTAAAATGTAGGCTGTAGGCAACTTAATCATTACTATTCTCACTGTCATTATCTCAGCGTCTGGTGCAAGAACAGAGTATTGTTTGTGTATAGTACGTTTATGTGATGCAACTGGGTCTCAACTGTTCTGGTTTGTGAGCCCTTAAAATAAAAAATGTTGATCACTGTTTCCGCAAACCCAGGTTGATATCCTTAAAAGTCATCTTTAGTCCTGGTAGTCCACACCCCAAGATCTTTAGTTTACTATTATGTAATTACATATAAATATTGATATTACTATATATAAATAGTATAATATAATATATTTACTATTATAAAATACTAAAAGGAACCACAATATTCTCTTACACAATGACCCCCAAAGCAATTAATTAACTGTCAAAATAGTTGGTGATTAATTTAATAGTTGTACAATCAATTAATCAATTAATGTTTGCAGCTCTGGTACAACCTGATGACTTAGTTACAGTAAGAAGGAAGATTTATCTCGGTTTAATGCAGTGGATTTATTAGGAATAATTACATGTAGTTCTCAGATTGGACACTAGATGGAGCCATTAAACCAAATCTGACTAAGATTCCTGCTACAAAAATGATGGATGTTGATTTGATAAGTGAGTCATGAGTCGCAGCTGGTGTGTGTGTGTGTGTGTGTGTGTGTGTGTGTGTGTGTGTGTGTGTGTGTGTGTGTGTGTGTGTGTGTGTGTGTGTGTGTGTGTGTGTGTGTGTGTGTGTGTGTGTGTGTGTGTGTGTGTGTGTGTGTGGTCTTATGATTTATTTCTGCTTTTACTTCTACTGTGTGACTCAAGTATACGGAAGGCCTTTGATACTGTAACAAGAAGCAGCATTGGTTATGCAAGAGTAGAAGTGAGATTGTAAGTCAACATCCCTGCTGTGTCTATTCTGTGTTGTTATGGTTACCTCCCTGGTAATTCCTTACAGTATCCATGTCTATCAAAACATACTCCTCTCAGTGACTCCATACCTTCTTATATGTACTTATCTCTATTTTAATGTAGCTCCAGATGTCATGTCATCTTAATCAACAACACCACGGTCAGGTCACAGCGGCGTTTGTGTTCAAAAAGGGGAATTCCGCCTATTTTCAGTAGTGAAATATGTCAATCTCCTTCATTCAGGAAGTACTGTGAAAAAGTTTGAATGTCTCCTTTGTCAGATCAAACGAGGCCCTATTTGAAAATTTGAAAGGGACTCAAATAGAAGGTTATTACCCTTTGTGTAGACCTTTTAAGAAGTACATAATAATTTTTTGTTCTAAAAAAAAAAAGGAAGGGGTTGTGTATTATTGTGTTGCAAACTGAATGAACTAATCTTTCATGTATCAAGCAAAAATGCAGCATATTGTCTCGTTCCCAGGAATTGCTGCTGTTCTCAGTTTTATTGGTTTTATTTATTGTGAAATGAATACTTTAGGGATTTTGGACTGTTGGTTCTTAGAAAATAAGAAGTCACAAATGAGTAATGGGCAATGAAAATAATGTTAAGCTATAGCAGTATTCCATCACCTGTTAAAGTGCTCTTCTGGTGTTTGAATCCACCACCATATTAACGGTCTCTCCTCTCTCCTTTTTTGTTTTTCTTTCTCCTAGTCGTGCCATCACTGCCAGCAGCCGATGCGTGTTGGCGAGCCGGCCGTGTACGCAGAGCGGGCCGGCTACGACAAGATGTGGCACCCGGCTTGCTTCGTGTGCTGTAACTGCACTGAGCTGCTGGTGGACATGATCTACTTCTGGAAGAAAGGCAAGCTGTACTGTGGACGTCACTACGGAGACAGCGAGAAGCCGCGTTGTGGAGGATGTGACGAGGTGAGAAAATATATTCATGTGTGATTTCTGGAAGCAAAATTGCAACTGTGCACGTAACAATAGTTGTGAGGTTGATGGCAATACTCGATCTACATTTGGATGCCTGTGTGTCTGCAGCTGATCTTCAGTAACGAGTACACTCAGGCTGAGGGCCAGAACTGGCATCTGAAGCACTTCTGCTGTTTTGAGTGCGACTGCATCCTGGCTGGAGAGACGTATGTCATGGAGAACGATAAACCTGTCTGCAAACCCTGCTACATGACGAACTACGCTGTGGTGAGAGACACTTTGTTTCATTCAGTATCTGGGAAGCTTTATAAACCTATTTCAAGTCCAAGTTAAAGTTCAAGTTTGTTTATTGTGATTCCACCCATATATATATGAACAATACATATACACAAAACTAAACTTAGACACACATAAAAGCAGCAATGATTTATTCATATTTATAATTCTAATGGCCTGTGGGAAGAAACTGTTGCACATTCTGGCTGTCTTTGCTTTAATGGAGCGATATCTCTTGCCAGAAGGCAGAAGGTCAAATAGTCCATGAGCTTTATGGACTTAATATAAAAGCTATCATCATGTAAGATTTGAAAATGACTGAATTCAGTGACTCTTAGTGGTTATATTTGGGGGGTTTTAAGTTGCTGAGTACTGCCAGCCTGCCTGTAATATTCCTTATCAGTCTTCCATTTTTATTTGATTATTTAAATGATTAAAGAGAGGCTGAAATTCCTTAATAATAATAATAAAAGTATTTATCGTCCAAGTGTCCAGTCTGGATGTGTGTATGATCTACAGCAGTGCACCAACCTTCATGCTCCTGAGATGTTTAAGCAGCTCGACAGTGTAAAAGTGTCTCAGACAGGTTGAAAAATAGACTTCGGTGTAAATTGGATGTAAGAGAACAACTATAAATGAATGCTGGCCACCCAAAGCCAAGAATGTTAAGCACTCGGTGTGTGTTTACAAGATTTATCCAACGTAATCCCCTGCAAAGCCACTGTTTTTATGTAACTTCATACTTGCCTTGACTTCTCACTGCGCCTTGAAGTAAGTGTATTTACATGTTTCAGCTTCTCTATTTTATTCTAAGAAAAAGGGGGGGCAAAGATCTCTTTTGATTTTAAACTTTTATCCCAAACTTAATTTACCACCAAAACATAATTAAAGGCAAGGCAAATGTATTTGTATCACACATTTCAACAACAAGGCAATTCAAATTGCTTTACAGAAAAGATAAAATGCATCAAGACAGGATATAAAAACAATACATGGTTAAATAAAAAGACATTTAAATATGATCAAAAGTGTTAAATTGGATATAAAATTAAGCTAAATAAGATTTAAAAAAAACCATTGCAGTAAAAAGTTAAGGTACAGTGAAAGATATTAATAGTAAAATGTAGATTTAATAAAAAGCTGTTGCAAACATAAAAGACTTCAGACACGATTGAAAGTCTGAGAGCTGAAGCAGACCTGTGTTTTTTTGCAGTAAGAGTCATGGCTTCTATTTGTTACATTTCTGAGCTCATTTGTATTTTTCTTATACAGTATGTGCTCGCTTGTATTGAGAGATTTTCTTCCTAACGTAATCTACAGAAAAAAATTTCAAAAATGTAATAAAAGTTTGAATAACAATATAAAAAACAAATCCAGTAATCTAAGATGTCAAAGTAAAAAAGACGAATATTTGATTTGACATCATTATATCCTTTCTCTTCCCAGAAATGTACAGTCTGCCAGAATCCGGTGGAGCCCGAGGCGCAGAGGGTTTCCTACGGTGATCACCACTGGCACGCCGAGCCGGACTGCTTCAAGTGCTCCGGCTGCACCAAGTGCCTGGTCGGTCAACGCTTCATGGCAGTGCAGGGCTTCCTTTTCTGCTCCGTGGAGTGCAAGAAGAAAACCATGACTTAGACGGACCAAAACATCTCCCTCCGTCTTCTCCACAGCCAGGACGGGTTCAGCTAAAGCTAGAACCAGAGCAGGGAAAACAAACACTGGTGCAGCTGGGCGAGGGAAGATATGTTTGATCGTGGTTGTGTTAACATAAAATAGAGTGCCTCTTACCTCTACTATAGAGACGTACAAGTAACAGTGAGTCTATTTGCATTTGGGTGCTCTTTCCTTCCTGAAGACACACACAGTAACGTCTCCACTATAGGATGACACCCAAACTTCTAATATCTTCTGCCTTAAAATCAGTTGTCTTCTTTCAACAAGTAGATTGTTTTTTTTTTTACTTGCACTGTTTTTTCTTACTGATAAGATTATTTCTATTATATGATGATGTTTTTTTTTTTTAAACTTTTGAACCTGTGTCTGTTCGATGGCATTAGCGCTGTTGTCCCTTAAAGAAGCTACTGTTAATTTACTGCTTCCTTTATCCCAAAAAAAACAAAAAACAAAAAAAAACTACTGATATTCACTCTCCTCTATGCAGCAATATGATGAGCAATATTAGCAAGGTTTGGGCTTGATTTGCTTCCAGTGCACTGTTTTTAAGAGGACATGTCAAAGAAAGCCCTACATCGAAATGAAATAATTATGTAGCAGACAAGTTTACTTCCTGAATGCAACAGAGAATTGGAGGTAAATTGTCCTAAATCTGATAGCAGTACTGTGTATCTATATAAAAGCAGCAATCTACTGTAGTTGTTGTATTGGCTAGCATCATCCCATGAGATAGAGTAATATTATAAAAGTATTTTGAAGGAGCAAAAACAATGTGAAAACCTTACAGTGTACACCACCAGTTACCGATGTATGAGGCACACCTGTTACAAGCTAATGCAATGCAACTAGACTGCATTATCGACAGGTGTCTTAAACAATGCCCCCCCTCATTTGATGGCTGAATTATTGCACCATTGTTGTTATTGAATGGCATCGGCTTGTACCTAATGAACTGGTAACGCTTTGTTAATGCAGTTCAATTAAATACAACAACACTACAAGCTGTAGAATTGATATAACATGATCTGTATGTATCTACTGTGTTAGATGGCATTTACAAGTGGAATTAAAAACTGTAATTCTTTAGTCTTTTTTTTTCAATTCTCATTAGTTTTCCTGGTCGTCCTGGGGTGCAAAAGAAATTATATCAAGTAATAGTAATAATAAAGTTATTAGTAACCCTGATGGATATGTTAATCAGTGGAATAATGGCAGATTTGCCACTTTACCCAAAGACTTTAATTCAATTCTATTAATTCAAGAGATACACTGTAAATTGTTACTGTTTTCTGTCACTTTTCATGCAATGAACTGCACTTTAAATATTATTTTCTAATATTTTGACCAATGGAAACAGTCTGAGCATCAACCAAAGTGTTTTACTTAACAGCTGATTAAAGCTCCTACACAACCTTGGTCCATCTTCAAAAATGTTTTCACTTATTTTGGCTGATTAGGCCCTCTTCTTGAGACTGTGTTTATACAGATTGTACATGCTTGATTTGCATGCTTGGTCCGTTTTTTTGCACCTCTTGCAACAGCAGAGCCCACCTACCGATCTTGTTGATATTTTCCCCCAGATGTGAAGCAGCCAGTGAAGGTGCTGTAAGGCTTGTACAGCTGATCACATTAACATGCTGTTCTATTAAATGTTCCAGTAAGCCAATATGCAAAACACCAGGACACTGAAACAGGCTCACTTAAATGGAATGCAACCATTGTTAATATTATTAATTACACCTGTGTTTCTCCCACTGGGACGTGTCAAATTAATGTGGAAAAGTGAGTTGACCTCATGTAGTTCCCATCAGAGCGTAAGGAGAGTCCAAATAGTATAAATGAAAACACCTGTGTGGATGTGCAGCTTTGATGAATCTAATTACGATACAAGCAGTGTTATAATTCCATAGTATACATTAAACTGTACATAAAGTGTTTTGTGCTAAGAGGAAATTATGCAATATGTGCACAGTGCAGTTATGAAATGCCATCGCCAATTAAACTTCAAAAAGAGAAAGTAAAATGGGTGTTTTTTTTGTTTTTTGGAGTGCTTTCATCATCATCCACAATGAGTTTTTTATGTTTTACACCTGCTTGCATTGTACATCAACAACAAATGCATGCTGACTTCTTCTCAAATACTGAATTTAGTCACTTTTTCCAGCGTTAACCAGCTACATATTCAAAATTCAAGCTTAGAAATCGGACTTGGCTCTGATAGTTTTCACACCACCGAAGCTAAATATAAAGTGAAACCTGTGTACGACTTCTAATTCTAACCCTTACACAGACACAAACACACACCCTTGCATGTCCAAAAATTGCTTTAATTACCGGTACTGCTCACTTTGGCTCCCTCAAGACCCATGTCGCTCTCTCTGACACATCAGCTCAGATGGGAACTCTGTCGCAGGTCGGCCATGATGGAAAAACCACCTCCGGGGGTCTTGTGTTTTTCATTCACTGTATGGAAACTGTGCACAATTCAAGGAAGCTCCATCTCTGAGGAGCCCCATTGTCTTAAATGGCAGTCAGCCCAATGCCGCACTGCTATTTCCCCTCTTTCAACCGAAGCTATACCAGACCTGATGTGACCGCATCACCTGGCTAACTCCTGAATCACCCAGTCATAACCCTGTGTCCCTTTACTTGTGTCTTTTCTTTTCCACTTCTTCTGTTACAGGAAGTCGAGGCTTTAATGGCTTGTAACCTTGTACTGTCGATCTAAGAATTACGCCTTCTGTTTTCCTAAGGAATAACGCAGATATATGTGCAAATATCTTACCTAAGAAAAGAGTTGAAAGAGTTCAAAACGCTGAAAGCAGAGGAGAGAGGGGTGGGGTCTTATTCCTGTAATATTGTGTGCTAGTTGGAATTTGAATGCGATTTGTTTCATATTTGAATTTGCATTGTGCTGCAGTTTTGTGATTCATTACTCACTGGCATTTGCATGGTGTTGAAGTTTACTTGAATCCCACCTTGACCACATTACACATACTCCTCCAGTGTTTCTGTACTCAATGAGTGGACTTTTTTTTTGGCTCTCCAGTTCTGTGTTTGCTTGCGGAGAGATGCTGAAGTGTCTATTTGCTTATTCAACACATGTTTCTGGATGATCCTGATATGAAGCAGATCTTTGAGGGGCCTGGATGATGGACAAAAGCATCATCTGCCTTCCATGTATCCTCATCTCAGTACAGTGCATTGAACAAAGGTTGTGGACAATCTCAGGACAGTCAGTGGGGTCTACTGTCCAGATGTGGTTAAAAAACAAACAACCAAACACCCAACTGGCACTTTTAGTAAACTTTATGTATTTGCATGATATCTCAAGAGCTACTTCCAGTAAAATTTGGAATAGAAAAAGCCATGGGCCAAGGAGGAACTGATTAGTGGTGAGGGGATCCACATGTCAGCCAAGTGGGAGCTCAGCACAAACAGGATAATGAGATAATGTTGAGAGGCCTTATTAAAACCTTTATTTATGCCTGTCAGCTCCGGATCTCATCCCTATTCGTTCATTAATCATTAGTTTTTTGTGCCAAGAGCAAAACCATGTGAGCATTCATTGTCTTGGTGTATGGCTTCTAAATGGAGACAATGTTTTTATATGCATTTATAGGATTATTTAGGTATTTGCCACACTCATTTATGAATAAAATGATTTCAGATTCTTTTCCCCTTCACTCCTCAAAACTTAATTTGAACCAAATGTAGGAGTAAACAAGTAAATATGTTTGGAATTTTTTTGTCTTTTCATGTTGTACTAGTGTTTCGTTGCTATGGCCTATTTGATATAAACATTAATCATTCTTGAACATGTTGTACATTTGCAACCATATTTACATGACATATGCATATATCAACAATTAGGCAAATTGTTACTGTTGTCATGGTACTATAGCAACGGGAAATTTGAGTCATAGCAACTCCGTTGTCATGAGTCTTGTGATATTGGTGGTGCAACCTTGGGTGGTGCCACACGCAGATAATTTCAAAATCTACAGAAAGTGTCTTTAAATGAACTAATTTGAAGAGTTGTGCAACTTCACAACTTTTATTTTGTTTTATTTTTTTTATTGCAACAAGCTTAATTTCCTACATCTGTTTCAACACAAACTGTTTTGTATAAGTTTTGTCTATTTGTAAAACTGGTGCTTGGAGAAAAAAAAAAAAAGTCGACTTAAAGAATCAACTTCAGTTGCTGAAACTCCAGAGTCCTGAGTCAAGTCTGCAGAATAGAAGGCCTCATCTCCATCAATCATGCTAAAAGGTTGCAGTCGGACAATCTCGTCATAAATCACAGCCATATAAATGCACGAATGTGGGGCAGCAGCATACGTAAACTGTATCCAATACGTAGCAGTGAGTCAGAGTCACATGAAAAGAGATTAAATCAAGATGAGATTTTATAAATTATTTGGAATTTGAGTTGTCCGTTTCCAGAGCCTTCAGCTACAATAGTTCAGTGTGGAGACGCCACATGAATCATCGACTGTTCAAAACCAAACAGAATTTTATGGTTTTATGGTTGAATTGAGACACAGCGTACTGTTCATCAGCATTTGGGACACAAAGAGCATCTATATTTTGCTCAGTTTCAATAAGTCAGTCTTAGTAGTAAAAAAATATAGTTGAAAAAATAGTAAAATCATGTACAGCAGCATGAGCAGTAAGAGTAATGTTGGTGTTGCAGGTGGTGTTGAAGATGCTGCAGGGTGAGTATTACATGGTACTACAGTGTTTTTTTTACTTTTTTTTAAAGAGCACCTCTTTAAAGACCAGTGTGTCAGATTTAGGGGAATCCATTGGCAAAATATATTGGCAGAAATTGAGTATAATATTCATAGGTATATATATATATAACTTTATATCTACAGAGGGAGTGGGGTCCTCTTCCATGGAGCCCGCCATGTTTCTATAGCCCAGAAAAGACAAACCAAACGCTGGCTCAAGAGAGGATGTTTTGCGTTTTTTGGGAGTTTCGCCCGCTACTAGAGCTTCTCCTACACGCTTGGAAAAGGAGGGTGAAAGGAGGGGTATTCAGTTGGTTGCAATCTGCAATCTCACCACTAGATGCCACTAAATCATACACACCAGTCCTTTAAAGGAGACAAAACATTCTTCTGTTGTGTTCGCCAGATTTTCACGAACAGGTTTGGGATTCAGATAAAAATTTGATCTTATAAGTGTCTAATCTTTTGGCTACAAGCCTGTTTGTTTAAATGTCATACCACTGCTAAACTGGCAACATACCTTAAAGTTAAAAATCTTAGTTCCAATGCATAATGTGTAAGCTATACTTTCTGTAGTAGTAAGGGGATTTGGCCTTTATTTGTTATAATTAACAATGGAAATGAAAAAGTGTAGCCTAAGTAACTGTGGTGTTCTTTGCTGTCTACCACTGTGGGGTGGCGAATGTTCAAACTCAACACACCAGAGACTTCAACATGACGCTTTGAGCCTGCTTGATGTGTAAATGAGGCAACATTTATAACGAGCTAATTTGCCAAGTGGTCAAAAAAAAAAGAGCAAATTTAATTTTAATTTTAATTTGCAATTTTGCATTTTAATTTTAATTTGCAAAGTCAAAATTAGAGATTATACTTATCTTTAAAATTAGCACAAACACAAAGAGTCAAAGTACCCTGTTCCCGTAATACCAGAAACATTAGAGAGCAGCTCACGCATGCAGGAAAGTGGGAAGTTTTTTTTTTTAATGATAAGTACGGATTACAAGAAGTTGAGGAAGATACGGAAGGATGCAGGAAATAGACTAAATCAGCTGACAATAATAATGTGACATCCTCTTAAGTGTCTGTTTCCGTTACCAGGTTATTTAAACTTTGGTGAGACACTGCAAAAAGTGGTGAAAAAAAGATCTGACAAATGGCACATTAAGGTGAGGGCTTAATACTTAAAGGAGAGTACATCCAGTCTTGGTGCTTGAGGCTCCATCATCCCACGCTAAATACAGACGTACTGTACGATGGAATCTTAAAACTTTCTCTAACTGAAGACGGGGAGGAACATCAACCACGCCAGACATCTGAACACAGGTGGTATAAATGCCAGCTCTCTAAAACTGAGATAACTCACCACCCACATTCCTCCAGAAAGGGAGGAGGCAAGAGAGCAGAACCGATTCATTTTTTATGGAATGTCATTATAGAGGAGGCCTCGTATTACCGGCTGCAACCCAGCCAACAGGAGCAATCATGAGACATCAGATAAGCTGTGTGCAACTCTTGGCCTAAAATGTGATTAAAGTGTGGCTCTTTCATCTCACTCAGTAAAACTATCGTATTTTCGTATTATTGTAGTGCCAGAACTTTTGCCAATTGTCATTACTGGCCAAAGGGTCAGTTCATCCAAAATACAATTACCTCTAGATTAAATGTGTTAATTTGCCCAGGTGTACCTCAAATCAAACTCTACTGAATTGTGCTGTTTTTTAAAGTGGATATAACCATAGACTGTATATAAGAAATGGACCACATCCGTGACGTCACCCATTGGTTTGTGGATTGCTGCTCGGAAGCCAATAGTTTCGGATCTGAGCAGTGCCATCTTGCAAATTTCCAGTGCATGCCGGGAAAAATTAAAAGAGGGATTCTACTTATATGGGCATCAGGAGGAGCAAGAGGACAGAGCGGGGGAGGTTGCAAGGGCTGGATCTACCACAGTCTACACCGGCAACCTGGTGAGGCTAACGAAGTTAGCTGTTACGACTATAACCACAAAACTCCGGAGAAAACTGTCAAACAAGTTCACGGCTATTTCCTGCAGTCTATCTGTCCGCGCTCCTGAACCTGTGAACCAATCAACCTGTCAATCACAACGTAGCAATGCCCAAATGCATACTCTGCTTTATCATCAAATATAAAATCAGAGAGGCCAAAATTTCACAAATGAACATCATACTGCATTGAAGAAGGCTTTAAACTAGCGATTGAGACCATAAACACATTTTGAAAACGTTTACTGAGGTTAGAAATCAAGTGAGAAGTTGGTGAATTCTCCATTGACTTGTATAGAGATGGAAGTCCATTTGACACCAAAACGGTCGCCCCCTGGTGGCCTTTTGATAGAATGCAGTTTTAAGTTACTTACGCGTTGGCATCATTTCAGAGGACCGGAACTCCCCGCCTGGATATAACATGTTTTTTGTGATTTTCAGTCAAAAAATACTGTTATATCTGATGTCTATATGGACAAAAGTATTGG
>NC_084975.1:4915514-4928014 GCF_963691925.1 Scomber scombrus | reverse complement strand
AAATGTGATAACATGAAGAGTCATTTTGGAGTATTTGTTAGTCATAATGTTTTTGGAGTCCAGTGGTTCATGTCTCTTGCAGTGTCAAAACCAGTTCATAGCTCAGTGCTCCTCTTGGGATTTTTGATGGCCCCAAAAAGCCTTTTTTCACTCAAACTTGCAAAAAACATCAAGTATTATATTTTGTACTATGAATTTTTAAACCATGAAGCAATTTTAAGCCTTTGACTTCATCTTCAATGTGAAGTCAAAGGAGTAAGCATACAGAAGAGACATTAATGCATTGATGTTCAGTTGGATACACAGGAGAAACTTTCATTGAAATGAATGGGAACCATCTCGCAGTCCACTATCCAGTTCTACATCCGACCCCTGATAACTTCAAATCAAGTCAAGTCAGTTTTATTTATGTTGCACTTTTCCCATAGAGTACATCTGGACCAAACTCTTTAATTTACAGAGACATTTCCCCATGAGCAAGCACGAGTCGGCCAATTCACGTGGAAAATAACATTATGTAAATGGAGAATAAGTACAGCCTTAATGTTTGGTGTCTGCGTGTTTGTTGCTGCTCACAAGGAAAAATCTAATCAACTGGGGAGCGATGATTATAACAAATGAACTCAGACAGCAGTTAAGATATATGTTGCATTGAGAGTATGACGTGAGTGGAGCAGCTCAAACTGGCCTGCAGGATTCGCATCATTAACGGTAAAGATCCAAGAATAATAAAGTTATCCCTCCTTTTTTCCATCCATCCAGGAATTGTGTTTTTTTCTGGTATAATGAGAATTCTACTTGAGTTTTTTTCACTGTGCCGCCAGCATGACAGTAAGCTATTTATTTGTGCTTGAACTTCTTAAGCTTTGAAGTGATGACTGATTTGAATGAATGCCCTTATTGTCATTGCATGTTCACATATATTTGAAATGTTGCTGTCTCTCATAAAAGGAAAACTGTATCCATTCGCTCTTCTCAAACACACACACACGTTTGCATCCAGAAGTATTCACCAATGAGCTTACTGTTGACAGTGAAGGATCCTGGTTATACCAATCATTTATTGACCGAAACTTGCTTCATATTGACTTTGGGTCTCTGTTGCACTGTTTGCATTTCATGATAAGTTCACCAGCTGGCAGCTCTAGTTTACAGATGGCAATGTTTGTTTCGGTTAGACATTCTGGCTACAAGCTGTGCAGAAATTTGAATACAGACCTCTTTGATCTGCATTAAACTTAACCATGACTGCATTGTGTTTTAGGACTTTAACTTTAACCCTGATGATTAAGCTCATATCACATGTTGAGATAAGCTCATCATCTATTAAGCTTTAAGTTCATCCTCATGTGATCTTTGCATGTTTTCAAGCAGGGTGTTGCTGTCGAAGCACTTCAGAAAGGTTGAAGATGTGCATGTAAGAAAGTCACAGGAGTGCATTATATACAGCATATTGAATTTTAGATCATTTTTCTTGTTCTCAAACATGATAACTTACAATTACAGTTACAAATAGCTGTTGTGAATTGGACAAAACTAAATAAAGTGTATGATCACAAAGAATAAACATGTATTACCTACATGTGTAAATGATTTCCCCTGTTGCCACTGCACTGTCCTGACTGCCAACCTAGTAGCTACAGCCAAATTTCGTTATTACAAGTTTCCCTTTCCTGCCATTGTCAACCACACTCTTCCTCTTTTCAAAGATGGAAGCTGGAAAAAAAGCTGCAGCTTAACTCTCACAGAGGTAATCAGTGCTCCACTCAAGGTTACAGCCCAAAATGATGAATGTGATACTCTGGTTTTATCTGGATTAGAAAGTACTTAACAAAACATAAATCTGAAATGTTGAAAAGACATTTAAAAAGACATTATCTATAAAATACGTCTTTTTTCACTACAGCAACTACATATCCTGGATTCTGTGACTTCTATGCACCCAATTTTGTCAGAGGGATTGCAAATACTAAATGTAGTTGTGGGATTTTCAATAGTATACAGAGAACAAAGGGAGTAGCTGGTATCCGGTACTGAATGCATTTGTGTGCATGACTCATTCCTGCCATTTAAACATTCATCAACTACAAGGTCATTTTTTTTCCTCTAAAACAATATTTTGATTCAGTTCAACACTTAAGTTGCTCAAAAAGAAACCAACCCTCAACCTTGGTTGCTCTTATACTCTTATTGTAACATACATATTGTTACATCTTAGTTTTCTAAGTAGTCACTCTCACTAGTTTGTACTTTAGTTTCATTTTCAGATATCATATTTAGAAGTAGGCCTGTATATTTACTGAACCATAGACATCACAAATGAACTGGTGAAGGAATGAAAATCACATCTCAAATGAAACAAAAAGGATCGATCAAAAACACACAATACATTATTTTCTCATTGAAAAATAAGAGAACTTTAAGTAGCAGAAATTGAGTTTTATCAGGCCTATAAGAAACTAAAGGCACAAATGTAGGACACATCAGAGTTGGAGAGCTGAGTGCCATGTGTTTATATTTTTGACTGTACTGAGACAAAAAAAAACCTACATATCCAATAAAAGCATGTTTCTTCCTTCTTTTCACTTGATCTTTGACCCTGGGTCCACATTGCCCTCTTCATGATATCAGTCATCAGAAGGTCACCCATTTCTCATAAGCTGAATGGAAAGGGAACATTTTGGCTACTGTACAAACCTGTCAACAAGCTTGTCAGATGAGAGAATCTGAACTGTGGTGATTAAGCCTTCCAACATCCATTTACATGTTTGTGCTCCCTTATTTTCCAATTATGTGATCATATATATATATTTTAATAATATGTTTGTTTTAGGCTGGACTCCCATGCCAAGATTTGAACTATTTATAGCAGCAATGAAATGCATCAGTTTGGCTTTGTGGCTCTGGAGGATGAAACACATGGGTGGAAATGAAAATGTCAACAATGATCCAGATCCATTCAAGTCCTAAAGGAAGCCTTGCTATTGAGCCGTCATGCACTATAGTAGGGACAGGAATATGTAAAAAACCTGAGTGGGATTCAACCATCATTAATGGCATTAATTGCACCTGCTGTGCTTTCCTGTCAATATGTCTGCTGTGAAAGCGAGTTGGACGGATCTTCAGTATGCTGGCAATCACATGAGGTCCAGAACTCAACATGCCAATAAGAATGGGAAGGAAAAGGTGTAAGTTGAAAGGTGCATCTGGTGACGGACAGAGATATGTCTAATCAGCAAAATTAAGAGAAAATCATAGACTGTATATATAATGGACGTAACATCCGTGACGTCACCCATTGGTTTGTGGACTGCTGCTTGGAAGCCAATAGTTTCGGATCTGGGCAGCGCCATCTTGAAAATTTCTGGTGCATGCCGGAAAAATAAAAACCCGGATTCTACTTATATGGGCATCAGGAGGATCAAAAGGCGCCCTCCTGAACCTGAGAACCAATCAACCTGTCAATCACAACCTAGCCACGCCCTAATGCATACCCTGCTTTATCGTCAAATATAAAATCAGGGAGGCCAAAATGTCCCAAATGAACATCATACTGCATTGAAGAAGGCTTTAAACTAGCGATTGAGACCATAAACACATTTTGAAAACGTTTACTGAGGTTAGAAATCAAGTGAGAAGTTGGTGAATTCTCCATTGACTTGTATAGAGACGGAAGTCCTTTTGACACCAAAACGGTCGCCCCCTGGTGGCCTTTTGATATAATGCAGTTTTAAGTTACTTCCGCGTTGGCATCATTTCAGAGGACCAGAACTCCCCGCCTGTTGAAAACACATGTGGGTGCACAATGGGTGTGATTAGCCTTTACAGAAAAGCACAATTGTGACCTATCACTTACTTGCTGGCTGTGATTGTTATCTAACAAAAAAATGCCAAATGTGACAATGTAAATCTAAAGAAGCAAATAATCAGGATAATTCAATTTAAATGTACTTGAACAGACAAACAGCGCTCTACAAACTAAGCACAAATATACCATTCACAATATTATGGCATTCAGTGGTAAGAATGTTTGTGATACATATCGATGTATGTGTTTCATCAAACATCGTGTCTGTGTTTGTGGATTTAATGAGAGGATTCCTCCGCTGTGCCTGGCAGAGCAGAACAGAGCTGTGGAAAAAATCATCCATACACAGAACAGACTTTGAGCTCATAACATGAAACAGCACTGTGATATTAAAAAGGCTGTACATGAGCCTGCTGATATAGCTGTGTGTGAGTTTAGATCAGTGGTCTCCAAACCTGCTCCTGGAGAGCTACTGCCCTGCATGTTTTAGGTATCTCCTCACTCTAACTCGTTATCAAGCAGCTGAGGCTCGTCAAAGGGCTTGATAACGAGTTGATTATTAGAATCAGGTGTGTTAGAGTGAGGAGATACCTAAAACATGCAGGGCAGTAGCTCTCCAGGAGCAGGGTTGGAGACCACTGGTTTAGATGAATAAAATATAATAAACTTTAAGGTAAGATATTGCTATTAATATGCAATTGATGCTCCCCCTCCCTGCACAGATGGGAGTCATTGTAGATGATTATTGCTGTGGGCAGAAATGACCTCCTGTAATGATTCTTATTGCAGTGGAGCTGAAGGAGACTCCGACGGAAGACACTCTGTTTAATCTGACACAACAGTGTCTCTTTCACATTAATCTACTGACCAGCCAATGATAATGCAAAATCTTAAGACCATTTCTCCTTCTCCAAGGATGTGAGAATCATACTTTATGAAAAGTAATAATGAATAAGAGTTTTTACAGTATTTTTGCTCCCAAACTGAGATTTCTGGTCAAATATTTATATTTATTTATTTGGATTGCAGTGGCGTGCACAGACTTTTTGAAGGGTAGGGGCGAAAAGAAAAAAAAGGGCACATACAGCGCATTCTCGCCACTGAAGAGGGTATTTTTGCACGCGTTTTGGCTCCCAAGAGGGCAGTTTAGTTTAGTTTATCAGAATCACTTCAATCCCTACGTGCAATAAATGCAAATGAATATAAATCCAAAATATTGTTTATACCTTTTGTTCGAAGTGACTTAGACACTGATGAAGTCTTTATAGATCAACAAGGATTTTAACTTGAGCTGCCTGAAAATTCCTAATTATATGGGGACAACAGTAATATCTATTAATCCTCCTGTTGTCCTCGAGTCAAGGAAGGAAGGAAGGAAGGTTGGAAGGGAGGAAGAAGGAAGGAAAGGAGGAAGGGAGGATGGAAGGGAGGAAGAAAGAAGGAAAGGAAGGAGGTAGGAAGGAAGGGAAGGAAGAAATGAAGGAAAGGAGGGTGGAAGGAGGGAAGGAAAGGAAAGAAGGAAAGGAAGGAAGGACGGAGGAAGGAAGGAAGGAAGGAAGGAAGGAAGGAAAGGAGGGTGGAAGGAAGGGAGGAAGGATGGAGGAAAGAAGGAAGGAAGGAAGGATGGAAGGGAGGAAGAAGAAGGAAAGGAGGAAGGGAGGGAGGAAAGGAAGGAAGGAAGGAGGGAGGGAGGAAAGGAAGGAGGAAGGAGGAAGGGGGATGGGGGAAGGAAAGAAGGAAGGGAGGAAAGAGAGAGGAAGGAAAGAAAGAGAGAAGGAGGGAGGAAGGAAGGACAGACGGAAGGAAGGAAGGGAGGAAAGAAGGAACAGTCAAAACAGACGGGGTCAATCTGACCCAGGAAGACGAAACAAAGGTTAAAGGATAACGGTCAGATCCCAACAAGCATCCAATCTGACATCTCAGTGTGCTGGAGTGTCATGCAGTAGCCAAGTATAAATGGATCGTCTCCTCACAAAATATAAGCAATCCAGACATTACAGATTGGTAAATGGAGATGCTCCGATTTGTTTGGTTTGAATTGAATTTCGATAAATCATATCTGGATTATACTAAAATAAGAGATGACAAGTGTAACTGAGATTTTTGTATGGAGAAGCACCTAAAATACGTCTGTAATACAAATCTCAAAACTTCATATGTAGTGTCAATCCCTTTTTATGCCAAAATCAGACATCCTGCATAAATTCAAATCCTCACATCCTGTCTGAAGTTTCTGTTGTGTTTTAGTTCCTGTTTTATTTTGAAAGATTTTCTCCTTGTGTGTGTTTTCTGTAATTTTTTAACTTCCTGTGTTTTCCCTCCTCAGTTGATTCCTCATGTGTTTCACCTGTCTGTGTCTTGTTTCACTCAACTGTGTCCTGTTTGTAATCACTCCCTGTGTATTTAAGTCTTGTTTTTTCTTTTCTGTCTCTGTTTGATTTCTATCTGTTTTGATAAACGCCTGTTTTTGTTCATTTTGTTCTACTTGGTTTTGTTCATATTGGTTTTGCTCAGTTTTACTTGGGATGCAGCCAAACCTTAAATAAAGACATATTCTTCAGCCCTTTTTGCGGCTTCTGCATTTGGGTCCACCTGTTCTGCGAAGACCTTTTATAAAGCAAATCTTTTCATCTCCACACATAAGGTCCTATAGTATAATGTATGCATACAGGCTGTCTTCAATGATCTCATCTCCTCTCATCTCAATCCATCACTCAAAGAGTCAGTTGGCTTTGGAGAGGAAACTTCTCATTCCACATTTACACTCCCATACATCTATTTAAACTAATTTTCTTCCCACCCTCGCCATTAACCTTTTTACGTACAGTCATTCCTACTTCCACCCACTCATCATCCTCCCTTTAACTCTTCCGCCTTTATAGTATAAAATTAAATAAATAAATGTCTCCTGTACTCTTAGCTAGATAAGAATTCCTCTCCAGAGTTTTGGCAAGCACCAGGATAGAGTTTAACAGCCTGTAAATGTCCGAGGCAGGAATGTGAGGCTGCCTTGTATGGTCATAAAAATTGAGTGCTGATTCTTTTTTTATACTCACTCATGCCTTTTTTCTCTGTGAGGGTCTAGGCTGGTTTTGATACACTTTCACAGAGGAGAAGGAAGGGTGGAGGCACAGAGGAGGAGGTGGAAAAAAAGGAGAGAGGAGGGGGGGTTCCCTGACCACTTTAATCAAGGTTAAGAGAGGGTGGCGTGATGGAAACGAGATACGGAAGATGAATTTCTTCTTACTGTCACACTTTTCATCATGTGAAACCTTTGATTTGATGATTTATGTACATCAGCTTAATGATAATATTCTTGTTTCTTGACACACAAACCATTAAATGGTGGAATTCTTCCAAACAACATACTTGATAAATTCAAAATTACATTTAATCGAGCCAAAATCAATGCTGTTTTAAAACTTTCCCATGGCTGCTCGGTCCAAAGCTAGCATTGACGTTTAGGTTTACCTAAAACTTAACCATGCTTTTCCAAACCAACAACACGTCCACAATCTTGTAATTCTTGCAAGTCCAAACACTGAATCGTCAAGCTGGACTAAGCATACTGCATCAACAGTATCACATAAGCAAGTAAGCATTTACAACAACTTTTTTTTTGGTAAACTCCTTTTGGTGACAAGTTAACACTCTGACTAATAGCAAACCATTTTGATCAAACTGTCCTTTAAGGGAACGGAGAGATGGACAGTCCAAACTGGAATGAGCTATTATATTAGCGGACCAAATGTGTAAATCTAACTGCATCACAACAGAGATGCAACATGGTCAACACTCAGATCCGTGATAGTAGATGATGATACAGAAACATAATATCTCCTTGCCGAAATTTGCCCAGTGCTGATTGGTCGGGATTGTGTTATACAAAAGTCCAGGAGCCACAGATTAATGCATTCAAAGGTTTATCAGACACCAAAACACAGCAGTTTGTAATATCCACAGACAGGGTTTTAATATTGCGTGCTTCCATGTACTGTATGTGATTGGCCAACACACCTCCTTGCCACATGAGAAAAGTTGAGCCTGATTCGACTTTATTTGCCGGACGATGGCTGCAGTGCTTTGCTGAGCCCTCTATAGTTGCATCCCCACTGCATCAACAAACTTTACCCCCATTTAAATTATTAAGAAGGAAACGTTTTCTCATGCAAAGCTAATGTCTGCCGTGCCGGGTTCTTCCACAGATAATACAGACTGCTGAGTTTAGCGTTCAGACATTTTCTTTATAAACAATCACTAAAGTTTCCAATTTCCATGCCTGATTCAGTTACACTTCCCAATGACATCATCATCAGGTTAAATGCCAAACTGATTGTATTACACAATGATTTCAGTCTGAATGCCTGACAGCTAGCATGGTTAATTGGACAGTAAATGTAGGTCATCAGTTAGACCGATTGCAATAAAGCTGGCTGAATTATGCATCACCACTTTCTGGCAAGACCGAGCACTAAGTGACTGAATCATGTGCTCACTATGAGTGAAAACAGCTCTGGTTTGATACAGGCTACAGTATAAGTTACTTCCTGGATAGATGCTTAAGACAGTATAGGTTTGGTCATTGTGAGAAAACAGTGATTACTTCAGCTTATTCTTTGCACTGCTCAAATTGTTTTAATCAGGGTTGGAAATGTAATAGGTAACAGATTATTAGTTACCCTATTTAAAATGTAATAAGTAATATAACTTTCAATTATTTAATCAAAATACTGTAATTTATATAACATTCTGTTACTTTTTGATTACTTTTCTGATGAATGTTTCCAGCTGTTAGGGTAAATGTTCCCATTAAGCACCAAAATCTAAGTTCAGATGTTTTTCATGGATACTGACATAATTTATAAGGGAGATCATTTCTTATAAAGCAACATTTATCTCTCATATGAAAATGTTTTCATTAGTTCATGTAGATTTTGGAATATAAAATAAAGATATTTGATGAATAAAGTGGGTTTAATTGGTACTGTGACTCCATTTAAGCCCATGTGTGCTCCAAATAAGCCCACGTTATGCTTTATCTATAAAATATTAAAAACTATATTGATCTAAAAGAATTAAAAACAGCAATATATGTATTCAGTAACATGTTAAATATTAGAAAATGAGGAAAAAACCCTCCTGAGCAAAATCTTAAAGGTCTGACTTCAGGTGTAACCTCCTTTGTAATCACCAATATTTTCATCAGTAACTGTTATTTAATTACACATTTTTTCTCAGTAACTGTAAAGGATTACAGTTACATTTATTGTGTGATTAAATTACAAAGCACTGTTACATAAACCTCCCTACTAGCACTGGTTTTAACCAACAAGAACAGCAACTTAGCTAGAATTCAGCACTGAATTGATGCAACTTGATATGTTTTCCAGGGTAGTGAAAGAAGGTCACTTGTTGTCTACTTCTTTGCAGCCCATTCAGACTGCAGCCCCACTTCATTCAGTCCTGCTCACCTGGCTCCGCCCGCCTGTTCTTTGTTTTTCCTGCATTTCCAACAAAACAGCTGCCAGTATAATTTCCTGGTAACACTTTAAATCAGGAAGCACCATGCACAGTAACAGTAGTGAGTGTGAAGAGTGTGGAAGTAAAGCAGGAGACTGGGGGTCAATCAAACTGTGGTTAGGACTCCCAACAATCCTAAAGCAGACATACAGTAGATAAACAATATGTACACTGCATATAGACAAATGTAGGAGCGCACACACTCTTTTTGTCTTGTTGTCAAACCTCCCACAGATCAGTGAGTAGCCGCATCTGGTCTGAGGCCAAGTCCTTTAACCCAGGGTGTGTGTGTGTGTGTGTGTGTGTGTGTGTGTGTGTGTGTGTGTGTGTGTGTGTGTGTGTGTGTGTGTGTGTGTGTGTGTGTGTGTGTGTGTGTGTGTGTGTGTGTGTGTGTGTGTGTGTGTGTGTGTGTGTGTGTGTGTGTGTGTGTGTGTGTGTGTGTGTGTGTACAGCAGGCGGTGGGGTGGTAAGGATGGTGTGATGTTTACAGATCTGCCTAGGATCATATTTATGTGTAACTCTTGTTCTCTTCTGCTAAATGTCTTTCTCTTTTCACTACTGTATCTCCTCCCTGTACCACACATGCACACACACACACACACACACACACACACACACACACACACACACACACACACACACATGCAAAC
Organism: Scomber scombrus; assembly: GCF_963691925.1. NCBI lineage: Eukaryota > Metazoa > Chordata > Actinopteri > Scombriformes > Scombridae > Scomber > Scomber scombrus. The sequence goes on along the minus strand of NC_084975.1, from coordinate 4,918,036 downwards.
ACATAGTCTTGCTATTGTTATGGGGGCCTCTCATTGATTATATTCATCCATTAGACCCTTATCTTAACCATCACCATCAGAACTACATTCCTTAATCTTTAAACAATATGGTTTGTGTATACAAAGATGTAGTCTGTGGCCATGTTTCCATCCAAATGTAGTGTGAATTTTAAACACATTTCAAGAATCATCAAAATAATCATTATTAATAAAAATGTCCTTTATTTTTTCCATTGGAAAAAACATATGACTTATGATCTCTCTCCCCTCTAGAAGGAAAGAAGGAAGGAAGGAAGGTAGGGGGAAGGAAAGAAGGAAGGAGGGAGGAAGGAAGGGAGGAAAGGAAAGAAGGAAGGGAGGTAGGAAAGGAAGGAAGGAAAGAAAGAGAGAAGGAGGGATAAAGGAAAAGAGGAAGGCAAGAAGAAAGGAAAGTAGGAAGGGAGGTAGGAAAGGAAGGAAGGAAGGAAGGACAGAGGAAAGAAGGAAGGAAGGTAGGGGGAAGGAAATAAGGAAGGAGGGATGAAGGAAGGGAGGAAAGGAAAGAAGGAAGGGAGGAAGGTAGGGGGGAAGAAAGAAAGAGAGAAGAAGGGAGGGAGGAAAGAAGGAAGGGAGGAAGGAAAGGAAAGAGAGGAAGAAAGAAAGGGGGATGGAAGAAGGAAGGGATGAAAGAGAGAGGAAGGGAAGAAAGAGAGAAGGAGAGAGGAAGGAAAGAAGGAACAGTCAAAACAGACGGGGTCAATTTGACCCGGGAGGACGACACGAAGGTTTAAAGGAACTATTATACATAATATATTTAAGTTAATCATACACCACCGCCACACTTCAATAGTGATGGCATGAATAGCATGCATGCCAGTAACGTTATTAAAGTGAATTAGTGATGAATAGCCCTCTTGTGTGAATCATACATCCATAATGGACTCATTTTACACATGATCCATGATAATAAGAATGCCAAGAAATAGAAATGTATGCAAAATTGAACCAAATCATGTTTTCAGGGGAGCTCATGTCTTATTAAGAGGAGCCAAGCTCACCCACTTGCTCCTCTGTAGTTCGCACCCTGACGCTATTGTAAAGGTTTAAGTCTACGCTGCTCTGAAAAGTGCCCTTCATACTGATAAAGAAGACTTTACTGAAGTGGGGAGGCATGTGAAAACACCCCTCTCTGGTTACTCATCACTCTCAAACATCCACCCATTCCTCTGTTACATTAAGTCATCTTCTGACAGCAGAAAAGGAGAAAAAAGGAAGTACGAGAAAAAGATGAAAGACAGACAAACCTTCCCTCATCCTTCCGCACTCTCCCACAAATTCCAATGAGCGATCGGCAAGGTTTGGTTTCAAGCGCTGGCCCGACTCTCACCCTGTGACCTTCGACCCCTCGACCAAACCCACTCTCCTCGCTGCTGATCGATGCCAAAATCCACACTTCTCCTGTATAAGTGAGTGAACATTTCCATGGACCCCCCCCCCCCCCTTGATAGATAGCTACAGGAAGATGACATACACTTACACTTGAGTCAAAGAAAACAAATGAACAGTAGCTTATTCATTCATCAATGGTTTGTTGGCAGATGGAGAGAAATGTAGAAACCGATAAGAAGACATAGATTAAACTCTGTGTTGCTCAACCCTTAAAGGAAACTCTTAGAGCTGTAATTACTTCATATATCTCCGCGGGCCGGCGCATTTCCCTGACATGAGTACAGGGTATAAATGAATGGCTGTGTAAGGGATTCATTCTTCATAATTACATGACTGTTCATTCAATCCAATCAAATGTTCGATTTATTTCTACTTTTCTCCATTACTTCCTCCACACATGAATGTCTAGGCCTTGCTTGTTTTTTGGGGGGATTTTTATGGTTCACCCAATTCTACTGAAAGAATGTGTTCATGGGAATGTTGTTATTGCACACTTTGGCCTTTCATTTCATAGCAATGATCGGGGGAAAACAAAGATCAGACGCGAGAAAAATGAGCGAGGATTCTTAAACTTTGACCCGCATTAAGAGCCGTAGAAGTGGATGTCATAGCTCATCTTTTCTTGACAGGTGTAAAGATCTGTGTGGCTTTTTTGGGTGGATGCTCTTGTCTGCTTTATACTGCATGTGATGAATATGGTTAACCACTGGAATGCAAGCTAATATTAAATCCATACCCTGGTCCAAGCTTGACCTTTGCAAACTTTTTATTAGATTTATCTCGATTATATCTGAACATTTTTTAAAGGGACTTACCAAGCAATGGCTCCCATGAGGGCAGTTTCACCAACAGCGAATGCCAAATCAGCCAACCAGTCTGTACTGGTTAGTTCAGGTCCCACATTCTGCTGAGCCACCAGGCTGAGCCACTTGACAGCTGTTAGGCTTGTAGCCTAGATCAGCTTGTTCAGTCTCATTCCCCTCAAACAACATGACAAATTACCTGTGATTTAATGCTCTTTCCCCAATGAAGTTTACAGCTTATATAAGAACATCAATCACATTGTTTATTTTCATTACCAACTTGCATATCAC